>NW_027137231.1:0-86596 GCF_040869045.1 Eurosta solidaginis | reverse complement strand
ATACTCAGTTGAGCAGAGCTCACAGAATATATTAAGTTTGATTGGATAACGGTTGGTTGTACATATATAAAGGAATCGAGATAGATATAGACTTCCATATATCAAAATAATCAGGATCCAAAAAAAATTTGATTGAGCCATGTCCGTCCGTCCGTCCGTTAACACGATAACTTGAGTAAATTTTGAGGTATCTTGATGAAATTTGGTATGTAGATTCCTGAGTACTCATCTCAGATCGCTATTTAAAATGAACGATATCGGACTATAACCACGCCCACTTTTTCGATATCGAAAATTTCGAAAAACCGAAAAAATGCGTTAATTCATTGCCAAAGGCGGTTAAAGCGATGAAACTTGGTAGATGGGTTAACGTTATGACGCAGAATAGAAAATTAGTAAGATTTTGGACAATGGGCGTGGCACCGCCCACTTTTACAAGAAGGTAATTTAAAAGTTTTGCAAGCTGTAATTTGGCAGTCGTTGAAGATATCATGATGAAATTTGGCAGGAACGTTAGTACTATTACTCTATATGTGCTAAATAAAAATTAGCAAAATTGGATGAAGAACACGCCCACTTTTTAAAAAAAAAATTTTTTAAATTCAAATTTTAACAAAAAATTTAATATCTTTACTGTATATAAGTAAATTAAGTCAAAATGCAACTCCAGTAATGATATGATGCACGAAAATACAAAAATAAAAGAAAATTTCAAAATGGGCGTGACTCCGCCCATTTTCATTTAGTTTGTCTAGAATACTTTTAATGCCATAAGTCGAACAAAAATTTACCAATCCTTCTCAAATTTGGTAGGAGCATAGATTCTATGACGGTAACTGTTCTCTGTGAAAATGGGCGAAATCGGTGGAAGACACGCCCAGTTTTTATACACAGTCCACCGTCTGTCCTTCCGCTCGGCCGTTAACACAATAACTTGAGCAAAAACCGATATATCTTTACTAAACTTAGCCCACGTACTTATCTCAACTCACTTTATCTTGGTATAAAAAATGGCAGAAATCCGACCATAACCACGCCCACTTTATCGATATCGAAAATTACGAAAAATGAAAAAAATGCCATAATTCTATACCAAATACGAAAAAAGGGATGAAACATGGTAACTGGATTGGTTTATTGACGCAAAATATAAATTTGGAAAAAACTTTGTAAAATGGGTGTGACACCTACCATATTAAGCAGAAGAAAATGAAAAAGTTCTACAAGGCGAAATCAACAGCCCTTGGAATCTTGGCAGGAATACTGTTAGTGGTATTGCATATATAAATAAATTAGCTGTACCCGACAGATGATTTTCTGGATCACCTGGTCCACATTTTGGTCGATATCGCGAGAACGCCTTCACATATACATCTAAGGGCCACTCGCTTTTAAAACCCTCATTAATACCTTTAATTTGATATCCATATCGTACAAACATTCTAGAGTCACCCCTGGCCCACCCTAATGGCGATATCTCGTCCCTCTTAAAATGCTCAGTAACACCTTTCGTTTGATACCCATATCGTACAAACATTCTAGAGTCACACCTGGCCCACCCTAATGACGATATCTCGAAAAGGCGTCCACCTATAGACCTAATGCCCACTCCCTCTTAAAATGCTCAGTAACACTTTTCGTTTGATAACCATATCGTACAAACATTCTAGAGTCACCCTTGGTCCACCTTTATGGCGATATCTCGAAAAGGCGTCCACCTATAGAACTAAGGATTACTCCATTTTAAAATACTCATTACCACCTTTCATTTGATACCCATATCGTACAAACACATTCTAGAGTCACCCTGGCCCACCCTAATGGCGATATCTCGAAAAGGCGTCCACCTATAGACCTAATGCCCACTCCCTCTTAAAATGCTCAGTAACACCTTTCGTTTGATACCCATATCGTACAAACATTCTAGAATCACCCCTGGCCCACCCTAATGGCGGAATCTCGAAAAGGCGTCCACCTATAGACCTAATGCCCACTCCCTCTTAAAGTGCTCAGTAACACCTTTCGTTTGATACCCATATCGTACAAACATTCTAGAGTCACCCTTGGTCCACCTTTATGGCGATATCTCGAAAAGGCGTCCCCTATAGAACTAGGGATTACTCCCTTTTAAAATACTCATTACCATCTTTCATTTGATACCCATATCATACAAACACATTCTAGAGTCACCCCTGGCCCACCCCAATGGCGACATTTCGAAAAGCGTCCACCTATAGACCTAATGCCCACTCCCTCTTAAAATGCTCAGTAACACCTTTCATATGATTCCCATATCGTACAACTAGAGACACACCTGGTCCACCTATATGGCGATATCTCGAAACGGCGTCCACCTAGGGAACTAAGGATCACTCCTTTTCAAAATACTCATTAACAGCTTTCATTTGATACCAATATCGTACAAACATATTCTAGAGTCACCCCTGGTCCACTTTTATGGCGATTTCTCGAAAAGGCGTTCACCTATAGAACTAAAGCCCATTCCCTTTTAAAATACTCATTATCACCTTTCATTTGATACCCATATCGTAAAAACACATTCTAGAGTCAGCCCTGGTCCACCTTTATGGCGATATCCCTAAATGGCGTCCATCCATAGAACTATGGCCTACTCTCTCTTAAAATACTCTTTAATACCTTCCATTTGATACACATGTCATACAACCACATTCCAGGGTTACCCAGGTTCATTTTCCTACATGGTGATTTTCCTTATTTTGTCTCCATAGCTCTCAACTGAGTATGTAATGTTCGGTTACACCCGAACTTAGCCTTCCTTACTTGTTATGCATAAAATACCGTAGTTCACAATATCTAGTATACATTGCACATATACATTGTATAGCGTACGACATTGTATATCCTTACTAGTAGCGGAAGTAACAGCTGAGTTTTTGGAACGCGCAAAAACAACATATGGTGTGTTCAATTCACCACGTAGTACGTGTCAGCTGATTGTTTTCATACATGACAGTGTTGCCTATAAATACGTTTGTATGATGGGTATGGATCGGTTGCAGTTATTTTTATTTATTTATTTATTTATTTACTTGTATGTCTATTATACAGCAGACACTTAAGAATATAGTACAACTAATGTAAATTAAGTATTACTTAAAAAATTGGTTTTTAGTTTGAACTGTATAACCGATTTGGTATACGTAAAATCTAAATCCAGAAAATTTGAGAAATAGTTGTAATCAGACATAATTCTATTCAAGGGAGCGTTAGCACCATAGATTGTTCTGTTAAGTCCAACACGAAAAGCAACAAAATTTCGTAAATTTCTGCAGGGCACATTAAAGTTAACTAGCTGAAGTAAGGAAGGACAATCTATCCTGCCAGAAACAAGATCCAGAATAAATTTAACCGATAATAGCGTTCTCCTATCGGATAACGATACCAAACTAATTAATCGACATCGAGCAACGTACGACGGAATCGGTTCAGAAAAGTTAAGAGAGCGTAAAGCAAAACGAACAAAGCACTTTTGGACTTTCTCTAGACGATTTATGTGGACTGAATGGTATGGTCTCCAAATGACAGCTGCGTATTCCATTTTAGAACGGACAAAAGCCGAGTACAAAAGCTTATAGGTATATGGGTCTGAAAAATTAGAAGAGTGGCGTTTCACAAAGGCAAGTGTTCCAAAAGAATTTGTAATTATGTAGTTTAAATGAGTAGCAAAATTTAGTTTGCTATCAAAATACACCCCAAGTTCTTTAATTTCATTAACTTCAGAAAGGCACGAGTCTGCCAACCAGTAGCAAGTATCCAAAGGCTTGACTATTTTAGAGTAAGTTACTTTGAAACACTTGTTAATATTTATATAAAGCCTGTTCAAGGCGCAATAATTAAATAAGAATTTATTAAGTTCACTTTGAAGCGCCGATGAATCACGCGAGTTTCTTATTTCAGAATATATTTTAAGATCATCGGCATATAAGAGAAATCTAGACGAGTTAAAACAAAAAGAAACATCATTAATAAACAAGATGAATAATAAAGGACCTAATATGCTACCTTGAGGCACACCAGATGTAGCAATGAATGGATCCGAGAATGCCCCATCTATAGCAACCATGCAACTCCTGTTATGTAAATAAGATTTTATCCATTTGAGGATACTGGAATGAAAACCCAGGAATGCAAGTTTCTCAATGAGGATTACGTGAGAAATTTTGTCAAACGCCTTAGAAAAATCAGTAGAAATCGTATCAAGCTGAAGACCATTACGAAAGCACGAATGGCAATCCTCAGTAAAGACTGAAAGATTGGTAACTGTCGAGCGTGCTGCCACAAATCCATGCTGATTTGCGCAAATTATATGTTTCACATGAAAATAAAGTTGCTCTTGTACAATGCATTCAAATAGCTTGGCAACAGACGACAACTTGGATATAGGCCTATAATTTAAAATATCATTTTTATTTCCACTTTTAAAAATAGGGGTAATAGAAGTGCTTTTCCAATCATCAATGAAAACCCCTGAAGCTAGGGACAGATTAAAAATAAGCATGAGAGGTTTTACCAGCGAGGTACAATTTTTCAAAAGTTTCATGGAAAGCCCGTCAACATCGGTATGCGAAGAGTCTTTGACACTCTTTAAACCTTCGATGACATCCACTTCAGATAATACAAAAGATCTAAAATCAATAGAAGAACACGGTTTATCGTTGAGGCTAACACGTAACGCATCTAGGTCGTTTACAGTCAAGTCCTCATCTGATACAAAGTTCGATGAAAAGAAGTTCGCAAATAGATTGGCAGCCTCACTGATCGATAAGGCTGAGACATTGTTGTAGTACACTGTTTGGGAATACTCGATAAATTTTTTTTAGATTTAACATAAGCCCAGAACTTTTTAGGATTATTTTTAATGTTTTTCTCAAAGTTATTAATATAATTGTCATATAAAAGTTTATTCAAATCATTAAATTTTTTATTGTAATAAGCATGCAACTCAAAAAAGTTGGCTCTTTTTGTGGCCTTGTACTTTTTGAAAAATTTATTTCTCAAATTTTTCAGATGCTTAAGCTCTGCCGAGTACCAAGGAAACTTATATAATTTACTCTTAATAGCAGGGATATATTTATGACACAAAGCTGCCAGAGAGCTCTTAAAGATACTGAAGCAGGTTGCAACTTCTTTATTTTTAAACGCGGAGTCCCAATCAATGTTGCTCAACTCTGCATCAAAAGCATTAAAATTGCAACGATCAAAATTAAATGACGGTTTGGTCATAGGGGTAGACGATTTGAAAAATTCAACTTCCAATAATATCGGGATATGATGCAAATTAGCAGGTGATATACAAGTTGCAGCCTGCGATAACACAAAATTCAATTCATTACTTATGAAAATCAAATCCAGAAAGCGATGCAGCTTATTACATAAATCACTAATTTGCGTTAAGCCGATACTTAAAAAGTTATCTATGACATAAGATTCAATAGCACTTGTAATATTTACAGCAGTTAGGTAGGAATTGTTATCAAGATAATTCCAGTTAACAGAGCTCAAATTGAAATCGCCAAGAACGCATAATTGATTGTTACCAATGTCTTGATGAATTGAGAGAATGTTGTCAATATGCGATTTGTAGACACATTCATCACTCAATGGCGGAATATAAGAAACACAAATATAGAGGTAACCAGCGGAACCACACAAACGGACACAAAGTTGATCGAGGAGGGAGTCGTCATTACGCAATTCACAAAATGACGCACGCAAATTGCAACGGGCTGTTATTAACACACCTCCACCTCTCTTGCAGCCAGTTTTAATAGGATCTCTGTTCTTACGAAAAACATCATAACAGCGTATGTCAAAAAATTCAGCATCGAAAAAATTTGAATTGAGCCATGTCTCAGTTAGAACCAACACATCATATTCTAAAAGAGAGCTTATCATGCATACATTACTTGTCTTACTTCTAAGACCAGAAGTGTTTTGGTAATAAATCTTAATTTTCTCATAAGCACTGCCTCCATCTATTAGGTTCGAGGTGGTTGCTTTTCTTCTCTTTGAAAAAAACGGAACGGACGAACAGACACATTCGCCGGCCAAATCTCTGGATTCATCAGTTTTTTATATTCGGTTTCAACCACACCCAATTTGAAATTAACAAATCTAAGAGAATTTGTATCAATCTCTTTTTTTACCAGCTTATGGCAGCACAAATGTTGCTTACCAACGTGCGCATATTTTTCGACATGCTCCATAATATTCACCGGCTGAACCGAAGGCTTAAATGAAGCTAAATGCAAATATTTAAAACGGCTAGCAACCAGCAAATCATCGCTCTCACCAGTTCCTACCAGTGGTTTTTCTTGCTGCCTCTGTTTCTTTTTATTTTTGCTCTTATTTTCCACTACCATGCATTATTATTATCCGAAGCTGAGTTAGTAAGAGATGGAGAGATCGTATTTTCAGCATTATCAAACCGTGATTTATGCACCGATTTGTTGGTAGGAGCATCAGCAAGCTCATTATTGTTTACACAAGCATTGACTTTCACTGTACTATCCATTGGCGCAGCAGAATGAAGCGAAGTAGAGGGCACAGCAGAAAACGAAAACACCTCAGCATTGTTGGTATTTGGCACACAAGGAGAACTAACAATTGCAGCAGAATTAATTGCAGAGTGTAAGCAACCAGAATTTAAGAGCTTTTGCTTCAGGTCTTTGACCTCGATCACCAAATCAGCAACAATGGAATGCAAATTGTTATTGACACATTTATCACAATTGAACACTATATTTTTGTTGCTTTTCATAAAATTTGTTATGTTGACATCAATGCTCTTGCATGAACTATGAACTACGGTCTTGCAAAGTGAGCAACTTAATGCATTATCTTTGGCAATAGATTTACCGCATAAATCACACCTCGTACGTAAGAGCGACATTGTAAAGAAAAATAAATAGCAATACAAACACGGAGCTAAGAAAAAACACGTCCGTTCAGCTTGACTTCAACTTTGGATTTTACAAAAATACCTAATAAGTTGTCCGAATAATGTTGAAATAACCTGTAATTACTATAATAATATTTTTTTTCAAATCGATTCTAGTCGGAAATTTAGAAATATTTCAATAAAATTTTAGTGTGAGCTCGACCAATTTTTGGGTGGCGTGCCTCTGGCTACGGCCGTGATCAAGTTGTATAAATAACCAAATTAAATCTAAATAGCCTTATAGTGGCTAAGTAAAATACAATTTTTCCACGCCCGTGGATCGAACTAAAAACTTAACTTGTTGACGGTTTTCTTAGATAACTCAAAACCTGCAGAGCTTTCAAAATGTTTATGGGAAATATGCGAAAAATAGACCCTTGGATTTATAATTGTATACAATTCCTTCGATGTTACGGGCTGTTGAAAATTGCCCGAAATTTGGAATTTTTTCTTGGTCCCTATTTTTTTTTTTATTTTCAGTAGTGTACATATACAAATTTAAATAAATTAATCAAAGGCTGTAGCTTTTAGAACAACCAAAGACTGAATAATTTAAGAACGCGTTCAAAAGAATGCACATTTTTAAGGACAAGCATCTCTGAGTTTTTAATATTTTTTTTATTTTCCAGCATTTATGAACCTATGCGGTTATCCTTAAATTATTTTCTCAAGTGGCGCAGCACACATTCAGTGCTTAAACTTGATTAATATAAATGTGAATAAGATCTTCCCTTTTCTTTCTCAATTTAAAAGCGCGTTAATGCGTACTGTTCTTGCATCATCAACCTAGGATTTGCCCACGTACAACGGTGGACCAAAAAATCTTTGATTAAGTAATTGGACCACGAAATTATTTGTTGATAGGCACATTGGAATATACTCACAAAATATATGCTCTTAAAATTATCAGAGAATATTTTCTCACGCGTCCCCTTCTTTAATGATTATACATAAGGACTAAAGATCGATCAGCCGATTTCGTTGACAATGTTTGTAGAAAAATTAACGATATACAAAAGGTCTTACGCATTTTTATACTCAGTTGAGCAGAGCTCACAGAGTATATTAACTTTGATTGGATAACGGTTGGTTGTACAGGTATAAAGGAATCGAGATAGATATAGACTTCCATATATCAAAATCATCAGTACCGAAATGATTGATCCATGTCCGTCCCTCCGCCTGTCCGTTAACACGATAACTTGAGTAAATTTTGAGGTATCTTGATGAAATTTGGTATGTAGGTTCCTGGGAACTCATCTCAGATCGCTATTTAAAATGAACGAAATCGGAACATAACCACGCCCACTTTTTCGATATCAAAAATTTGGAAAAACCGAAAAAGTGCGATAATTCATTAGCAAGGACGCATAAAACGACGAAACTTAGTAGGTTGGTTGAATGTATGACGCAGAATAGAAAATTAGTAAAATTTTGGACAATGGGCGTGGCACCGCCCACTTTTAAAAGAAGGTAATTTCAAAGTTTTGCAAGATGTAATTTGGCAGTCGTTGAAGATATCATGAAAAAATTTGGCAGGAACGTTACTCCTATTACTGTATGTGTACTAAATAAAAATTAGCAAAGTCGGTGAACGAACACGCCCACTTTTAAAAAAAAAATTTTTAAAAGTCAAATTTTAACAAAAAATTTAATATCTTAACAGTATATAAGTAAATTATGTCAACATTCAACTCCAGTAATGATATGGTTCAACAAAATAAAAATATAAAAGGAAATTTCAAAATGAGCGTGGCTCCGCCCTTTTTCATTTAATTTGTCTAGAATACTTTTAATGCCATAAGTCGAACAAAAATTTACCAATCCTTCTGAAATTTGGTAGGGGCATAGATTCTATGACGATAACAGTTTTCTGCGAAAATGGGCGAAATCGGTTTAAGCCGCGCCCAGTTTTTATACACAATTGACAATTTGACACGATAACTTGAACAAAAATCGATATATCTTTACTAAGCTTAGTTCACGCACTTATCTGAACTCGCTTTATCTTGGTATAAAAAATTGCCGAAATCCGACTATGACCACGCCCAATTTTTCGATATCGAAAATTACGAAAAAGGAAAAAAATTCCATAGTTCTCTACCAAATACGAAAAGAGGGATGAAACATGGTAATTGGATTGGTTTATTGACGCAAAATATAACTTTAGAAAAAAACTTTGTAAAACGGGTGTGACACCTACCATATTAAGTAGAAGAAAATGAAAAAGTTCTGCAGGGCGAAATCAAAAGCCCTTGGAATCTTGGCAGGAATACTTTTCGCGGTATTACATTTATAAATAAATTAGCGGTACCCGACAGATGCTCTTCTGGGTCACTCTGGTCCACATTTCCGTCGATATCTCGAAAACGCCTTCACATATAAACTTAAGGGCCACTCCCTTTAAACCCCTCATTAACACCTTTAATTTGATACCCATATCAAACAAATTCGAGATTCACCCCTGGTCCACCTATATGGCGATATCTCGAAAAGGCTTCCACCTATAGAACTAAGACCCACTCCCTTTTAAAATACTCATTAACAGCTTTCATTTGATACCCATACCGTACAAACACATTCTAGAGTCACCCAGGGTCCACCTTTATGGCAATATCTAGAAAAGGCGTCCACCTATAAAACTAAGCCCCACTCCCATTTAAAATACTCATTAACACCTTTCATTTGATACCCATATCTTACAAACGCATTCTAGAATCACCCCTGTTCCACCTTTATGACGATATCTGGAAAAGGCCTCCACCTATAGAACTAAGACCCACTCCCGTTTAAAAACTCATTAACACCTTTCATTTGATACACATATCGTACAAACAAATTCTGGAGTCACCGCTGGTCCACCTCTATGGCGATATCTCGAAAAGGCGTTCACCTATAGAACTAAGATCCACTGCCTTTTGAAATACTCATTAACAGCTTTCATTTGATACCCCTATCGTTCAAACACATTCTAGGGTCACCCCTGGTCCACCTTTATGGCAATATCTAGAAAAGGCGTCCACCTATAGAACTAAGACCCACTCTCATTTAAAATACTCATTAACACCTTTCATTTGATACCCATATCGTACAAACGCATTCTAGAGTCGCCCCTGGTCCACCTTTATGGCGATATCTCGAAAAGGCGTCCACCCATAGAACTAAGGCCCACTCCTTTTAAAATACTCATTAACACCTTTCATTTGATACCCATATCGTAGAAACAAATTCTAGAGTCACCCCTTGTCCACCTTTATGACGATATCTCGAAAAGGCGTCCACCTATAGAAATAAGGCCCACTCTCTTTTAAAATACGCATTAACACCTTTCATTTGCTACCCATATTGTAAAAACGCATTCTAGGGTCACCCCTGGTCCACCTTTATGGCGATATCTCGAAAACGCGTCCACTTATAGAACTAAGGCCTACTCCCTTTTAAAATAATCATTAACACCTTTCATTTGACACCTATATTGTACAAACGCATTCTAGGGTCACCCCTGGTCCACCTTTATGGCGATATCTCGAAAAGGCGTCCACCCATAGAACTAAGACCCACTCCCTTTTAAAATACTCTTTAATGCCTTCCATTTGATACCCATATCGTAGAAACAAATTCTAGAGTCACCCCTGGTCCACTTTTATGGCGATATCTCGAAAAGGCGTCCACCTATATAACTAAGGCCCACTCCCTTTTAAAATACTCATTAACACCATTCATTTCATACCTATATCGTACAAACACATTTTAGAGTCACCCCTGGTCCACCTTTAGAACTATGGCCGACCGACTCCCTTTTAAAATACTCTTTAATACCTTCCATTTGATACACATGTCATACAAACACATTCCAGGGTTACCCTACGTTCACTTTCCTACATGCTGATTTTCCCTTTTTTGTCTCCATAGCTCTCAACTGAGTATGTAATGTTCGGTTACACCCGAACTTAGCCTTCCTTACTTGTTTTTTAATTTGGTTTTTTTCTGGATTAAATATTAGAGTTAAAGAAAACTAATACAGAGCAACATTGTACGTCAGATATGTCCATAGAATATTTGTGAATAAAGTTTTTCTATAAAATAAATATTACTGAAGTTAAGAATAATTAAAACGAGCCATAGTGAGAAAAATTGCATTTTTAGCAAACTTTGCGAGCTCAAGGCACGGCCATTAATTTTGCAAACGATCTAAAATTTTTTATGTATAGTTTTTTCTAATTTGGAATAAATCTAAGGGGTTTGCCAAGTGAAAATGTGAAAAAAAATTGTCCATATAACTTGCGGTCACACTAGTGCCCAGGCTCCTACATACCAAATTTCATCAAGATACCTCAAAATTTACTCAAGCGATCCCGTTTACGGACGGACGGATGGCCATGGCTAAATGAATTTCTTGTTTTGCCCAGATCATTTTGATATATAGAAGTCTATATTTATCTCGATTAGGTTATGCCGTTACAGGGTACCGTTATGCGAACAAAATTAATATACTCTGTGAGCTCTGCTCAGCTGAGTATAAAAAAGCAAGAACACGAAGGTGGAGGAGAGATGTGAAAGAATGGAGATTGAGATTGAGATTGTGATGGAGATGTGGTTGGAGTTAGGAAATAGAGATGAAGATGAGGATGAAAGTGGAGATAAAGATGAACATGGAAATGGAGATAGGGATGAAAATCTTGATGGAGGTCGAGATAAGGATTGAAAATGAAATATAGATATAGATGGTGATGAAGACGCATACGTATAAAGACTAAGATAAAGACGAATATAGAGATGAAGATAGAGATGGTGTTATGTTCCTTTGTATTTATGGACAGAACGGGGAGGCATGCTCGCTTGCCACAGCTAGCTCGTCGAGTGGAGCAGCACATCCCATTTTCTTGCAAGCCGCAAAGAAACCATGAGTGCCACTAGGTTGCAGTTATATTAGGTGGCACTCCATATCTCGTCACTCGTCCGCCAATGGTCGCCAGATCATGTAAGTCCGTAAAGCCAGGTTTGGGTGGGCCAGACGCCAACACAGCATCATCCTCCAAAAGCAATACCTACCTCCAACTCTGATCGGATCTACTCAGCCATGACTTGGCTTACCAGTGTCAGTTATTTCAACCCGCCCAAATAAAGACACAAACCGGAAACGAATTCAATTTCATTACTACTTAATTTATTAATAAGAAAATAAACTCTTAGTGAACTAATAATGATATTCTTATTATAAAAAAGTTTTAATGCAAAAATATACCAGACACCCTAATGTATCTTTGCTATTAACTCGAAACTATCTAATCGTGTATGTATGTACATAAGTACGTAAACAAACCGCACTCCTAAGGTTTCTTCAGCTTGGTTTTCGCTGGCGACCAAAAAAAAAATATACCAAACAAGTAAGGAAGGCTAAGTTCGGGTGTAACCGAACATTACATACTCAGTTGAGAGCTATGGAGACAAAATAAGGAAAATCACCATGTAGGAAAATGAACCTAGGGTAACCCTGGAATGTGGTTGTATGACATGTGTATCAAATGGAAGGTATTAAAGAGTATTTTAAGAGAGAGTAGGCCATAGTTCTATGGATGGACGCCATTTAGGGATATCGCCATAAAGGTGGACCAGGGCTGACTCTAGAATTTGTTTGTACGATATGGGTATCAAATGAAAGGTGTTACTGAGCATTTTAAAAGGGAGTGGGCTTTAGTTCTATAGGTGAACGCCTTTTCGAGAAATCGCCATAAAGGTGGACCAGGGGTGACTCTAGAATATGTTTGTACGATATGGGTATCAAATGAAAGCTGTTAATGAGTATTTTGAAAAGGAGTGATCCTTAGTTCCATAGGTGGACGCCGTTTCGAGATATCGCCATAAAGGTGGACCAGGGGTGTCTCTAGAATGTGTTTGTACGATATGGGAATCAAATGAAAGGTGTCACTGAGCATTTTAAGAGGGAGTAGGCATTAGGTCTGTAGGTGGACGCCTATTCGAGATATCGCCATTAGGGTGGGCCAGGGGTGACTCTAGAATGTTTGTACGATATGGGTATCAAACGAAAAGTGTTACTGAGCATTTTAAGAGGGAGTGGGCGAGTAGGTGGACGCCTTTTCGAAATGTCGCCATTAGGGTGGGCCAAGGGTGACTCTAAAATGTGTTTGTATGATATGGGTATCAAATGAGTATTTTAAAAGGGAGTAATCCTTAGTTCTATAGATGGACGCCTTTTCGAGATATCGCCATAAAGGTGGACCAAGGGTGACTCTAGAATGTTTGTACGATATGGGTATCAAACGAAAGGTGTTACTGAGCATTTTAAGAGGGAGTGGGCATTAGGTCTATAGGTGGACGCCTTTTCGAGATATCGCCATTAGGGTGGGCCAGGGGTGATGTTTGTACGATATGGGTATCAAACGAAAGGTGTTACTGAGCATTTTAAGAGGGAGTGGGCATTAGGTCTATAGGTGGACGCCTTTTCGAGATATCGCCATTAGGGTGGGCCAGGGGTGACTCTAGAATGTTTGTACGATATGGGTATCAAACGAAAGGTGTTACTGAGCATTTTAAGAGGGAGCGGGCATTAGGTCTATAGGTGAACGCCTTTTCGAGATATCGCAATTAGGGTGGGCCAGGGGTGACTCTAGAATGTTTGTACGATATGGGTATCAAACGAAAGGTGTTACTGAGCATTTTAAGATGGAGTGGACATTAGGTCTATAGGTGGACGCCTTTTCGAGATATCGCCATTAGGGTGGGCCAGGGGTGACTCTAGAATGTTTGTACGATATGGGTATCAAACGAAAGGTGTTACTGAGCATTTTAAGAGGGAGTGGACATTAGGTCTATAGGTGGACGCCTTTTCGAGATATCGCCATTAGGGTGGGCTAGGGGTGACTCTAGAATGTGTTTGTACGATATGGATATCAAATTAAAGGTGTTAATGAGGGTTTTAAAAGCGAGTGGCCCTTAGATGTATATGTGAAGTCGTTCTCGCGATATCGACCAAAATGTGGACCAGGTGATCCAGAAAATCATCTGTCGGGTACTGCTAATTTATTTATATATGCAATACCACTAACAGTATTCCTGCCAAGATTCTAAGGGCTGTTGATTTCGCCTTGTAGAACTTTTTCATTTTCTTCTACTTAATATGGTAGGTGTCACACCCATTTTACAAAGTTTTTTCCAAAGATATATTTTGCGTATTTGGTATAGAATTATGGCATTTTTTTCATTTTTCGTAATTTTCGATATCGATAAAGTGGGCGTGGTTATGGTCGGATTTCGGCCATTTTTTATACCAAGATAAAGTGAGTTCAGATAAGTAGGTGGGCTAAGTTTAGTAAAGATATATCGGTTTTTGCTGAAGTTAGTGTGTTAACGGCCGAGCGGAAGGACAGACGGTGGACTGTGACAGTTACCGTCATAGAATCTATGCCCCTACCAAATTTGAGAAGGATTGGTAAATTTTTGTTCGACTTATGGCATTAAAAGTATTCTAGACAAACTAAATGAAAATGGGCGGAGCCACGCCCATTTTGAAATTTTCTTTTATTTTTGTATTTTGTTGCATCATATCATTACAGGAGTTGAATTTTGACTTAATTTACTTATATACAGTAAAGATTGTAAATTTTTTGTTAAAATTTGAATTTAAAAAATTTTTTTTTAAAAAGTGGGCGTGTTCTTCATCCAATTTTGCCAATTTGTATTTAGCACATATATAGCAATAGTAGTAGCGTTCCTACCAAATTTCATCATGATATCTTCAACGACTGCCAAATTACAGCTTGCAAAACTTTTAAATTACCTTCTTGTAAAAGTGGGCGGTGCCACGCCCATTGTCCAAAATCTTACTAATTTTCTATTGTGCGTCATAACGTCAACCCATCTACCAAGTTTCTTCCCTTTAACCGCCTTTGGCAATGAATTATCGCATTTTTTCGGTTTTTCGAAATTTTCGATATCGAAAAAGTGGGCGTGGTTATAGTCCGATATCGTTCATTTTAAATAGCGATCTGAGATGAGTGCCCAGGAATCTACATACCAAATTTCATCAAGATACCTCACAATTTACTCAAGTTATCGTGTTAACGGACAGACGGACGGACGGACGGACTAACGGACATGGCTCAATCAAAATTTTTTTCGATACTGATGATTTTGATATATGGAAGTCTATATCTATCTCGATTCCTTTATACATGTACAACCAACCGTTATCCAATCAAAGTTAATATACTCTGTGAGCTCTGCTCAACTGAGTATAAAAACAAGTAACGAAGGCTAAAGCGCCAAATACACGACACGAACATTTCCGCGAACATTCCCGTTATGTCATGTTTCTGCGACCTTTGCTGTCGTGTATGGTGGTGTTTGCCAGTTCGCGCAAATGTTCGCCAAAAATCAAAATATTTCAATTTTTGGCGAACATTTGCGCGATCTGTTCGTGCGTGTATGGCGAAATAGCTCATAATCGTAGTAATTTCTGAACGGAACAGACGTGCGCGGAAAAGTAAAATGGACAATAAAAAATTTCTGAGTGAATTTATTGAAATGTATAAATTTTTTTTACGCTTAATTGCCACAACGAGCAATATTGCTGCAGCACAATTGTTGTCCGTATTCATCGCTGTCTGAAAGAGAACTAATGTTCGGCCAAAAGTTCGTATGGTGTATGGCCAAAGCTGCGCACAAGATTGCGGAATGTTCGCGGAAATGTTCGTGTCGTGTATTTGGCGCTTAAGTTTGGGTGTAACCGAACATTGCATACTCAGCTGAGAGCTTTGGAGACAAAATAAGGGAAAATCACCATGTAGGAAAATGAACGTAGGGTAACACTGGAATGTGTTTGTATGACATGGGTATCAAATGGAAGGTATTAAAGGGTATTTTAAAAGGGAGTGGGCCATAGTTCTATAGGTGGATGCCTTTTCGAGATATCGCCATAAAGGTGGACCAGGGGTGAATCTAGAATGTGTTTTTGTACGATATGGGTATCAAGTTCAAGGTATTTATGGAGGTTTTAAAAGGGAGTGGCCCTTAGTTGTATATGTGAAGACGTTTTCGAGATATCGACCAAAATGTGGACCAGGGTGACCCAGACCATCATCTGTCGGGTACCGCTAATTTATTTATATATGTAATACCACGAACAATATTCCTGCCAATATTCCAAAGCTTTTGATTTCGCCCTGCAGAACTTTTTCATTTTCTTCTACTTCATATGGTAGGTGTCACACCCATTTAAAAAATTTTATTTTAAAGGTATATTTTGCGTCATTAAACCAATCCAATTACCATGTTTCATCCCTTTTTTCGTATTTGGTATAGAATTGTGGCATTTTTTCATTTTTCGTAATTTTCCATATCGAAGAAGTGGGCGTGGTCATAGCCGGATTTCGGCCATTTTTTATACCAAGATAAAGTGAGTTCAGATAAGTACGTGAACTAAGTAAAAATATATAGAGTTTTGCTCAATTTATCGTGTTAAAGGCCAAGCGGAAGGACGGACGGGCAGACGGACGGACGGATATGGCTCAATCAATTTTTTTTTCGATACTGATGATTTTGATATATGGAAGTATATATCTATCTCGATTACTTTATATCTGTACATCAACCGTTATCCAATCAAAGTTAATATACTCTATGTGCAAAGCACGCTGAGTATAAAAACTGTAAGCACTTCCTTTATATAAACGGACACAAATCAGCGAAAAATGTCTCCTTATATAAAGAAATATTGTTGCTTCTTGGAGCGCGCATTACTTGGATTGGAAAGTTGGTAGGAAAGGGAATATTATTAGTCAATCAATTTGAGGTATCTTGATGAAATTTGGTATGTAGGTTCCTGGGCACTCATCTCAGATCGCTATTTAAAATGAAAAACATCGGACTATAACCACGCCCACTTTTTCGATATCGAAAATTACGAAAAATGAAAAAATGCCATAATTCTATACCAAATACAAAAAAAGGGATGAAACATGATAATTGGATTGGTTTATTATTATTATTATTTATTTACGGTCTTGTAGACCTAAATTAGGTACATGTATGTATGAGACATTATCTAAATGGTAGTGCTTTGCAATAGTTATATAATAATTTCTTAAATTTATTGATATTTGGACATTGTTTTATTTCAGATGGTAGATCGTTGTACTCTCTCAATCCCTCGAAGTATATATTGTTCTTGTCGAATTCTGTTCGAACAGCTGGCAGACGAAAGTTATTCCTGTTTCTTGTGTGGTAGTCATGAACCTCGCTGTTGTATGTTACTCCGTCATTTAAATATTTCGGCAGGTTGCCTAGTTTCATGTTGTGTATGAATTTTAGAGTGTAGTATACAATGAGTTGCTTTACACTCAGCCAATTTAAACTTTCTAGCATTTCATGTATTGGGGTATCATATCGTTTTCTAAGAATAAACCGCATTGCTTTATTTTGTTTCACCTGTAGTTTTGCGATGTTCGAGTCGGCTAACATGAATAATATCGTAGGGCAGTATATGAAATGAGGTTCTATAATGGACCTATAAACCATAATTTTACAATATTTGCTGACGTGCTTGCATATCCAGAACATACATAAATCCAATTTTTTTTTTTATTTTTGCCTCTGTATATTTAAGATGCTTATCGAACTTAAGTTTCTCATCAATTATAATTCCTAGGTATTTAATTTCTTTGACTTTTTGTATGGTACTATTTGCTATTTTCAAGGCTATATTATTTTCTTCTGCATTCTTTCTTCTCATGGTCATCCATTTCGTTTTTTCAATATTTATTTTAAGCTTATTTTGACACAACCAGTTATAAACAGCATTCAAATCTGCTTGCATTTTAGATATAGCTTCTATCTCCGACGAACAACTTATTGTCAATAATGCATCAATTGCGAAGAGTCGTATCTTGCAGTGGCTAAGACAGCTCTTTATATCGTTTATATATACAATGAATAATATTGCAGCAAGAATAGATCCTTGTGGAAGACCTATGTCAACATCAACTTCCGGCGACGATGTGCTTCTAATTATGGTTTTCTGTTTTCTGCCAGAAAGGTAGCTTTTAAACCACCGCAGTGCTGTATTACGTACTCCAATGTTATGCAATTTCCTCAGTAGGATGACCCTGTCGATGGTTTCAAATGCCCTTTTTAGGTACAGGAAGACCGACACTGTTACTAACTTGTTTGATAGGCTTTCTTTTCATTCCGCTATAACCAGGTTTAGAGCGCTTTCACAAGAGTGTTTGGTTCTGAACTCTGATTGTTCACATATAATAATTTGATTTTTATTCAGGTAATCGAGAAGCTGGTCTTTTACGATTTTCTCTAAAATCTTTTCATCACTAGGCAACGTATTAATAGGCCGTATTTCCTCTGGTTTTTCAGTCCCTTTAACTTTTTCAACTGGTATCACTGTCGATGTTTTCCAGCATGCTGGGACTACACCTTCTCTAAAGCTCTCATTAACAATATATGTATAAGCGTATCCCAAATAATCCATACTGTCTTTATATACACCTCCTGTTACCAGTTTTTTTCTTCCATACTTATTTTTTAAATTAGTTGCTGTTCTCAACAGCTGTTCCACATTTATGTGCTTCAGTTTCAACTATAAGTCCTATATCACATTTATTCAGTTCCGATATATTGTAATTCCTAAGGAGAGCAACCAGACTTTCCTTTGTATAATTATCCCAGCATACGCGGTTTTCATATATTCTCATTTTGTGTCTTTCTTGAACGGGAATTTTGAAGCAGATCGTTTCATGGTCTGATATTCTATGGTTTTCTAGATTTTTTATTTCAATTTTATCATTGTTACTATAAAGAAGGTCTATTTTTGTCTGTAACACTTCTGTTACCCTTGTATTAAACTTAATTAGTTGGTGCATTGATGCTATCGCGAATGTATGATTTAGCTGGTTTGTGTACGTTGACTGTACATTCACATTTATGTTAAAATCGCCTATAATAATACTGTTTTCAGTTTCACAAAAATATTCTTCTAGCACCTCGCCCATATGGTTTATAAATTCAGCATCGCTTGTGTTTGGTAAGTGGTATACTACAACAATTTTCCATTTAATCGTATTTTTTAGGGTTTTAATCACAATACACCATAGGTTATTATTAATACTGTTATTAAATACTACTTTAAATTCGATCGATTTATGAATGTATATAAGGACACCACCTGTGTGTCGGCTATGCAAATCGCATCTAACGTGATTATATCCAATAATATTTATTTCTGTTTCCCTTATATTCTCTGTGGTGTGGGTCTCAGCACATAACACAATACTGGGATTTTCTTCTTCAACCTTTCTTTGGACTTCGGCATTGTTTGCCGTAATACTATTAGTATTGAGGTATATACACTTCAACTCTGCTTTCTCTTTATTTTGTACTTTTATATTGGTACCTTCATTATTTCTTAATTGCTAATAACCGAGCTTCTGTTTTTATACTCAGTTGAGCAGAGATCACAGAGTATATTAAGTTTGATTGGATAACGGTTGATTGTACATATATAAAGGAATCGAGATAGATATAGACTTCCATATATCAAAATAATCAGGATCGAAAAAAAATTTGATTGAGCCATGTCCGTCCGTCCGTTAACACGATAACTTGAGTAAATTTTGAGATATCTTGATGAAATTTGGTATGTAAGTTCCTGAGCACTCATCTCAGATCGCTATTTAAAATGAACGATATCGGACTATAACCATGCCCACTTTTTCGATATCGAAAATTTCGAAAAACCGAAAAAGTGCGGATAATTCATTACAAAAGACAGATAAAGCGACGAAACTTGGTAGATGGGTTGAGCTTATGACGCAGAATAGAAAATTAGTAAAATTTTGGACAATGGGCGTGGCAACGCACACTTTTAAAAGAAGGTAATTTAAAATTTTGCAAGCTGTAATTTGGCAGTCGTTGAAGGTATCATGATGAAATTTGGCAGGAACGTTACTCCTATTACTATATGTACGCTTAATAAAAATTAGCAAAATCGGAGAAGGACCACGCCCACTTTAAAAAAAAAAATTTTTTTTAAGTGAAATTTTAACAAAACATTTAATATCTTTACAGTATATAAGTAAATTATTTCAACATTCAACTCCAGTAATGATATAGTGCAACCAAATACAAAAATAAAAGAAAATTTCAAAATGGGCGTGGCTCCGCCCTTTTTCATTCAAAATGGGCGAAATCGGTTGATGCCACGCCCAGTTTTTATACACACTCGTCCGTCTGTCCTTCCGCATGGCCGTTAACACGATAAGTTGAGCAAAAATCGACATATCTTTAATGAACTTAGTTCACGTGCTTACTTGAACTAACTTTATCTTTGTATGAAAAATGAACGAAATCCGACTATGACCACGCCCAATTTTTCGATATCGAAAATTACGAAAAATGAAAAAAATGCCATAATTCTATACCAAATACGAAAAAAGGGATGAAACATGGTAAGGTACTTGGATTGTTTTATTGACGCGAAATATAACTTTAGAAAAAACTTTATAAAATGGTTGTAACACCTACCATATTAAGTAGAAGAAAATGAAAAAGTTCTGCAGGGCGAAATAAAAAACCCTTAAAATCTTGGCAGGTATTACATATATAAATAAATTAGCGGTATCCAACAGATGATGTTCTGGGTCACCCTGGTCCACATTTTGGTCGATATCTGGAAAACGCCTTCACATATACAACTACCACCACTCCCTTTTAAAACTCTCATTAATACCTTTAATTCGATACCCATATCGTACAAACTTATTCTAGAGTCACCCCTGGTCCACCTTTATGGCGATATCTCGAAAAGGCGTCCACCTATAGAACTAAGCCCCACGCCCTTTTAAAATGCTCATTAACGCCTTTCATTTGATACCCATATCGTACAAACATATTTTAAAGTCACCCCTGGTCCACCTTTATGGCGATATCTCGAAAAGGCGAACACCTATAGAACGAAAGCCCACTCCCTTTTAAAATACTCATTAACACCTTTCGTTTGATACCCATATTGCACAAACAAACTCTAGAGTCACCCCTGGCCCACCTTTATGGCGATATCTCGAAACGGCGTCCACCTATGGAACTAAGGATTACTCCCTTTTAAAAAACTCATTAACACCTTTCTTTTGATACCCATATTGTACAAACAAATTCTAGGGTCACCCCTGGTCCACCTTTATGGCGATATCTCGAAAATGCGACCACCTATACAGCAACCACCACTCCCTTTTAAAACCCTCATTAATACCTTTAATTTGATACCCATATTGTACAAACAAATTCTAGGGTCACCCCTGGTCCACCTTTATGGCGATATCTCGAAAATGCGACCACCTATACAACAACCACCACTCCCTTTTAAAACCCTCATTAATACCTTTAATTTGATACCCATATCGTACAAACTTATTCTAGAGTCACCCCTGGTCCACCTTTATGGCGATATCTTGAAAAGGCGTCCACCTATAGAACTAAGCCCCACGCCCTTTTAAAATACTCATTAACACCTTTCATTTGATACCCATATCGTACAAACATATTTTAAAGTCACCCCTGGTCCACCTTTATGGCGATATCTCGAAAAGGCGTCCACCTATAGAACTAAGCCCCACGCCCTTTTAAAATGCTCATTAACGCCTTTCATTTGATACCCATATCGTACAAACATATTTTAAAGTCACCCCTGGTCCACCTTTATGGCGATATCTCGAAAAGGCGTCCACCTATAGAACTAAGCCCCACGCCCTTTTAAAATGCTCATTAACGCCTTTCATTTGATACCCATATCGTACAAACATATTTTAAAGTCACCCCTGGTCCACCTTTATGGCGATATCTCGAAAAGGCGAACACCTATAGAACGAAAGCCCACTCCCTTTTAAAATACTCATTAACACCTTTCGTTTGATACCCATATTGCACAAACAAATTCTAGGGTCACCCCTGGTCCACCTTTATGGCGATATCTCGAAAATGCGACCACCTATACAGCAACCACCACTCCCTTTTAAAACCCTCATTAATACCTTTAATTTGATACCCATATTGTACAAACAAATTCTAGGGTCACCCCTGGTCCACCTTTATGGCGATATCTCGAAAATGCGACCACCTATACAACAACCACCACTCCCTTTTAAAACCCTCATTAATACCTTTAATTTGATACCCATATCGTACAAACTTATTCTAGAGTCACCCCTGGTCCACCTTTATGGCGATATCTTGAAAAGGCGTCCACCTATAGAACTAAGCCCCACGCCCTTTTAAAATACTCATTAACACCTTTCATTTGATACCCATATCGTACAAACATATTTTAAAGTCACCCCTGGTCCACCTTTATGGCGATATCTCGAAAAGGCGTCCACCTATAGAACTAAGCCCCACGCCCTTTTAAAATGCTCATTAACGCCTTTCATTTGATACCCATATCGTACAAACATATTTTAAAGTCACCCCTGGTCCACCTTTATGGCGATATCTCGAAAAGGCGAACACCTATAGAACGAAAGCCCACTCCCTTTTAAAATACTCATTAACACCTTTCGTTTGATACCCATATTGCACAAACAAATTCTAGGGTCACCCCTGGTCCACCTTTATGGCGATATCTCGAAAATGCGACCACCTATACAGCAACCACCACTCCCTTTTAAAACCCTCATTAATACCTTTAATTTGATACCCATATTGTACAAACAAATTCTAGGGTCACCCCTGGCCCACCTTTATGGCGATATCTCGAAAAGGCGAACACCTATACAACAACCTCCACTCCCTTTTAAAACCCTCATTAATACCTTTAATTTGATACCCATATCGTACAAACATATTCTAGAGTCACCCCTGGCCCACCTTTATGGCGATATCTAGAAAAGGCGAACACCTATAGAACGAAGGCCCACTCCCTTTTAAAAATACTCATTAACACCTTTCGTTTGATATCAATATTGCACAAACAAATTCTAGAGTCACCCCTGGCCCACCTTTATGGCGATATCTCCAAACGGCGTCCACCTATGGAACTAAGGATTATTCCCTTTTAAAAAACTTATTAACACCTTTCTTTTGACACCCATATTGTACAAACAAATTTTAGGGTCACCCCTGCTCCACCTTTATGGCAATATCTCGAAACGGTGTCCACCTATGGAACTAAGGATTACTCCCTTTTAAAATACTCATTAACACCTTTCTCATATTGTACAAACAAATTCTAGGGTCACCCCTGGTCCACCTTTATGGCGATATCTCGAAAATGCGACCACCTATACAACAACCACCACTCCCTTTTAAAACCCTCATTAATACCTTTAATTTGATACCCATATCGTACAAACACATTCCAGAGTCACCCCTGGTCCACCTTTATGGCGATATTTCGAAACGGCATCCACCTATAGAACTATGGCCCACTCCCTTTTAAAATACTCATTAACACCATTCGTTTGATGCCCATATTGTACAAACAAATTCTAGGGTCACCCCTGGTCCATCTTTATGGCGATATCTCGAAACGGCGTCCACCTATGGAACTAAGGATTAAAAATAAAAATAAATGTAAGGCGCAATAACCTCCGAAGAGATCTAAGGCCGAGCTTCTCTTCCAATTTGCGTCGTGCTCCTCTTGATTTTCCCTACAAATTGGCCGGACGGGACCTACATGTTTTATGCCGACTCCGAACGGCATCTGCAAGGCAGATGAGTTTTCACTGAGAGCTTTTCATGGCAGAAATACACCCGGAGCGCTTGCCAAACACTGCCGAGGGGCGACCCCGCTTAGAAAAATTTTCTTATAATTGAAAAACATTATTTCTAAAATTTTGATGTTGCTTTGCCCGGGAGTTGAACCCAGGGCATACGGTGTGATAGGCGGAGCACGCTACCATCACACCACGGTGGCCGCGGGAACTAAGGATTACTCCCTTTTAAAATACTCATTAACACCTTTCGTTTGATACCCATATCGTACAAACGCATTCTAGAGTCAACCCTGATCCACCTTTATGGCTATATCCCTAAATGGCGTCCACCTATAGAACTATGGCCCACTCCCTCATAAAATACACTGTATTACCTTTCATTTGATACACATGTCATACAAACACATTCCAGGGTTACCTCGGTTCATTTTCCTACATGGTTATTTTCCCTTATGCTGTCACCATAGCTCTCAACTGAGTATGTAATGTTCGGTTACACCCGAACTTAACCTTCCTTACTTGTTTTATTATACTCAGTTGAGCAGAGCTCACAGAGTATATTAAGTTTGATTGGATAACGGTTGGTTGTACATATATAAAGGAATCGAGATAGATATAGACTTCCATATATCAAAATAATCAGGATCGAAAAAAAATTTGATTGAGCCATGTCCTTCCGTCCGTCCGTCCGTCCGCCCGTTAACACGATAACTTGAGTAAATTTTGAGATATCTTGATGAAATTTGGTATGTAGGTTCCTGAGCACTCATCTCAGATCGCTATTTAAAATGAACGAAATCGGACTATAACCACGCCCACTTCTTCGATATCGAAAATTTCGAAAAACCGAAAAAGTGCGATAATTCATTACAAAAGACAGATAAAGCGACGAAACTTGGCAGATGGGTTGAGCTTATGACGCAGAATAGAAAATTAGTAAAATTTTGGACAATGGGCGTGGCAACGCCCACTTTTAAAAGAAGGTAATTTAAAAATTTTGCAAGCTGTAATTTGGCAGTCGTTGAAGGTATCATGATGAAATTTGGTTATTATAATGATACTCATATTGTAATGATATGGTGCAACAAAATACAAAAATAAAAGAAAATTTCAAATGGCTGCGCCTTTTTCATTTAATTCGTCTAGAATACTCTTAATGCCATAAGTCGAACAAAAATTTACCAATCCTTGTGAAATTTGGTAGGGGCATAGATCCTATGACGATAACTCTTTTATGTGAAAAAGGGCGAAATCGGTTGAAGCCACGCCCTGTTTTTATAATCAGTCGACCGTCGGTCCTTCCGTTCGGCCGTCAACACGATAACTTGAGCAAAAATCGATATAAAAAAAATAAATAAATAAATGTAAGGCGCGATAACCTCCGAAGAGATCTAAGGCCGAGCTTCTCTTCCAATTTGCGTCGTGCTCCTCTTGATTTTCCCTACAAATTGGCCGGACGGGACCTACATGTTTTATGCCGTCTCCGAACGGCATCTGCAAGGCAGATGAGTTTTCACTGAGAGCTTTTCATGGCAGAAATACACCCGGAGCGCTTGCCAAACACTGCCGAGGGGCAACCCCGCTTAGAAAAATTTTCTTCTAATTTAAAAACCTTATTTCTAAAATTTTTGATGTTGCTTTACCCAGGGCATACGGTGTGATAGGCGGAGCACGCTACCATTACACCACGGTGGCCGCCAAAAAATCGATATATCTTTACTAAACTCAGTTCACGTACTTATCTGAACTCACTTTATCTTGGTATAAAAAATGGCCGAAATCGGACTATAACCACGCTCACTTTTTCGATATCGAAAATTACGAAAAATTAAAAAAATGCCACAATTTGATAATTTAAAAATTTTGCAAGCTGTAATTTGGCAGTCGTTGAAGGTATCATGATGAAATTTGGTTATTATAATGATACTCATATTGTAATGATATGGTGCAACAAAATACAAAAATAAAAGAAAATTTCAAATGGCTGCGCCTTTTTCATTTAATTCGTCTAGAATACTCTTAATGCCATAAGTCGAACAAAAATTTACCAATCCTTGTGAAATTTGGTAGGGGCATAGATCCTATGACGATAACTCTTTTATGTGAAAAAGGGCGAAATCGGTTGAAGCCACGCCCTGTTTTTATAATCAGTCGACCGTCGGTCCTTCCGTTCGGCCGTCAACACGATAACTTGAGCAAAAATCGATATAAAAAAAATAAATAAATAAATGTAAGGCGCGATAACCTCCGAAGAGATCTAAGGCCGAGCTTCTCTTCCAATTTGCGTCGTGCTCCTCTTGATTTTCCCTACAAATTGGCCGGACGGGACCTACATGTTTTATGCCGTCTCCGAACGGCATCTGCAAGGCAGATGAGTTTTCACTGAGAGCTTTTCATGGCAGAAATACACCCGGAGCGCTTGCCAAACACTGCCGAGGGGCAACCCCGCTTAGAAAAATTTTCTTCTAATTTAAAAACCTTATTTCTAAAATTTTTGATGTTGCTTTACCCAGGGCATACGGTGTGATAGGCGGAGCACGCTACCATTACACCACGGTGGCCGCCAAAAAATCGATATATCTTTACTAAACTCAGTTCACGTACTTATCTGAACTCACTTTATCTTGGTATAAAAAATGGCCGAAATCGGACTATAACCACGCTCACTTTTTCGATATCGAAAATTACGAAAAATTAAAAAAATGCCACAATTTCATATCAAATATGAAACAAGTAAGGAAGGCTACATTTGTCTTTAATATTGATACAAAGATCGAAAGTATATTGATGCAATGCAACTCTGCTCTTCCTGCTGTCCTGCAGTCCACTCCATTCGACTGTCTTTATTTACTGCCTTTCACTCTATATTATCCGTCATCCCGTCGCAAAGATCCTGAGCCAGATAAATAATTTTGCATGTAAATGCAACAACAACGATTTAAGCCAAATAAATCCAGATAATTTGTTTATTTCTTGCCTTTTCTTGTACTTTTTCAAAAATATATGTCGCTGTTTGGCCTCTAGCCGCATGTGTTAGATGAAACACAACTGTGACTTCTGCCTATCACAACTCATGTGTACATAAATATCACGACCTCTACTTATCAAGTCTCCCAATAATCCAGAGCATTCCCGTGAATATTGAGCGTGATATGGAGCTAGAAAACTGACTGGATGATGGCTTATATTTCCATTGAAATATAAATAATAGGGGATTTGTGGCTTCCAACAAACGTACGGAAAACAAAATCGATTTAAACTATATTGTGAAAAAACCAGGAGAAACTTAACAATAACAGTAACATCGGAGATACTAGGACGACGAAGACTATCTCATCAGCCTCTGTCGGTATTGTGCTAGCTTAGTTATTCTTCGGCATAAATGTAACCAATAAGACCCAGGAAACATGTTGTTTCGACGAGTTGGGTTTAGAATGGTAAAGTTTGATTTCGGGGACATGGAAGGGTTATATAGTTCCATGACGAATTGGGTCGCCAGCTAATGTAACAGGACTCACCATGAGTAGGTAAGGTTTACAATTCGAGAAGTTATAAATTTCGCTGGGAACCCCTTGAAAGGGTCCTTTTCCGGATACAGATATGGATCAGTTACGTTCCGGTAACAAGCACTATTAAGGTACCAACCAGCCCGATCATCTGGGGAAACTTTAATATGACTACGTTCAATATTCTAAGGATCTTCGGTATTCGGTATGGTACGCTCAGCACACTGCCTCTATACCAGGGTTGCCGGTTTAACAATAACATTTATATTCATGTCCCCAGGGAGATTTATTTTGGAGACTCTTTTTCTGTCGATCATGTTATAACTAACGAGTTCATTAGAATTAACAACTGAATGACTTTCGTCACAACTTTTGTATTCAGCAAGAATATTTATTATTTATTTATGACTACATATTCTCATCTCTTTATTCATAAAAATTTAAATATGTTTATCAAGATTTTGTTATTGCAAATTCGTATGGAAATGTTATTTTGAAAAATTGTATACATCTTTACTGTTAGTTGTGTGGATTATACATTCATTTTTTTACACCGCCGAGCAGGTATTCCATTGTAAATAAACGTATTATACGCGATATATCTTCCGTAACATCGTACTCAATTATTGACTCGTTATCTTCTTTAGTAGATACGCGTGGGCCAAGCTCTGGTGTTAAGTGCATTATTGGTACGTTCTGTTGTAGGAATGGTTTATTATTACCCTCTCGAAAATGAGAAACTATTGGATTATTTCCAAAGTAGGGCTCTGGCTTTTTGCAATGTAACATATTGGCCTTTGACAAACGTTTTTCCAACGATATAAAACAATTAAACCATGTATTAGTATCTTCAAAGAAACTACGCAATGTCGTATCGGCTAAACCAATCATATCCAGTTCTACTAATACATATATCCCATTTATCTAAAGTACCATTCGCCTTAAAAATGTCAGCTAAATGATGCGCCCCATAAAGGTAATCGCTCCCGTCCCAGTTCTTTGTAGGCTCTCTTCCATCAAAGAAAATAAACATTAAACTGAGTTTTGTTCTACGAAACGGTTCAAGAGCGTCTTGTAAAACGTGCGCCATATTAGGTAGCATAGCGCATGGTACTGCGTCTAAAGCGCCTAGTAATATATGATATTCACAATATTGGCTATCATCGTGGCAGGCTAGCACAAGAAACCGTTCGCATTTGGATTCAGTTTTGCAATTATGTTATGAAAACGTACTTTGACCGCCGCATTATATTCATCATTCTCAACAGACCATCCCATCTGATGTAAACTATCAGTGATGTATTTTCGTACTCGCTTATGCCACAACGTGCCAACCGCACGTGGTATAAGTATTTTTATACTCAGTTGAGCAGAGCCCACTGAGTATATTAACTTTGATTGGATAACGGTTGGTTGTACAGGTATAAAGGAATCGAGATAGATATAGACTTCCATATATCAAAATCATCAGGATCGACAAAAAATTTGGTTAAGCCATGTCCGTCCGTCCGTCCGTTAACACGATAACTTGAGTAAATTTTGAGGTAACTTGATGAAATTTGGTATGTAGGTTCCTGAGCACTCATTTAAAATGAACGATGAAATGAACACACGCTATTTAAAATGACGATATCGGACTATAACCACGCCCACTTTTTCGATATCGAAAATTTCGAAAAACCGAAAAAGTGCGATAATTCATTGCCAAAGACGGATAAAGCAATGAAACTTGGTAGGTGAGTTGAACTTATGACGCAGAATAGAAAATTAGTAAAATTTTGGACAATGGGCGTGGCACCGCCCACTTTTAAAAGAAGGTAATTTAAAACTTTTGCAAGCTGTAATTTGGCAGTCGTTGAAGATATTGTCCCGGATATTAGCATCACTAAGCTATACCATTACTAAGGCGATGCTAAGGCCATGCTAAGCGATATTTACGTCAATAATCATATCATGTATACACATATATAAGGCAGCCGAGAGATGTCACACACAGATGCATTTACTTATACGCCTATGTGTGCGCGAGAGACTGTAAACCACAAACATTCACATCAATAATTCAATCAATATGTCCACACATATGTAGGTACACGCAGCTGAGAAGCAAGGCACAACCGTATGCAGACATCTTATTTGAGATGCTCCTAAATGTAGGCAATTATAATTGTGGAAGTGTCGCTCACACATACAAGCATGGGGTATGAGAGAAGCTATAAAATCGTGCAATTTTAAGCTGGAGACATTGGTGCTTTATCGGTAACCGTATCAGTAACCTTTTAACAGCTGATTCGACCAACCTTATGAGAATCAATGCAATCGATTATTGGTGCCGCTAAAGTCGTAACCGTATCGTAGCCAACCAATTGGGTTTTGGTTTACCGTCGTAACGATAAACAGCTGATTACGTTAGGGATACGGATACAGCGATACGACATACGGCACCAATGACTCCAGCTTTAGTTATAGCTGAGAAGAGAGCTCATGGACAATGCTAGTAGATTCTAGAAGATGCGAACGAGAAAACCAGAAAGTATAAAAGGCCGCAGATGTTGAGGCGCTGGAATTCAGTTTGATTTGAGTTGTGAAGCAGTTACGACTAAGACGATATCTAGCGAGCAATAGCAGTATTATTTTGAAAGTCAGTTTCATTTAAGCTATCAGTTTGGTTATTAAGCTATTCGTTGCACAGTTTGAGTGTTATTGTGAAGTATTTTAATAAAGGCCATTTTTCCATTATTCAATATTGGAGTTATTTATTCAACCGTTTAGCGATACGAACCTAGCAAAAGGGCAAATAAGAGGATTTGCACCAAATTCGTTACAATTGGTTTCAGAAGAGGAATTGTTGAATAAATTCCGAAGATTGGGAATACAACTTGGACATGGCAAAGTTCAGTGAATTGAAGATCCAGCAACTGAAAAAGGAGTTGGAGAACCGTGGATTAAATACAACCGGCAATAAGATCGAACTTCAAGCACGGCTACGAGAGGTAATGGAGTCGCAAGGAATTGATGTGGACGAGTTTGTCTTTTATCCTGATGGGGACGAAACAACAACAAAAATTGAAGAGAAAAACGAAACATCGCAGACAGTTACGAGCACAGACTTGAACATGATATTGGCTGCAATAACTGCTCAAACATCGACAGTGGCATCTCAGCTGGAATCGCAGGAGACACGTTTAACATCCAAGATGGAAGAACAGAAAACGTATATGTCATCACAGATGGAATCCCAAGAGACACGAAGATTGGAGCACAAGAAACGCGTATGTCAGAAATGTCGACACAGATTACATCGAAGATGGAAGCACAAGAAACGCGTATATCCGAAATGTCGTCGCAAATGTCATCTCAGCTGGAATCGCAGGAGAACCGTATAACACCGAAGATTGAAGCACAAGAGGCACGGATATCCGAAATGTTGGCTCAAATTTCAGCACAGATATCATCGCAGATCTCTGCTCAAGTTGGAGGCGCAAGATACAAAAATTTTACAGTTTGAAGAAAAAATCGAGGCCGAGGTGGATCCTTTGAGAGGACGTATCGAGCAGTTGCAACTAAATCGCCCAGCAGTTTCAACTAGTAATCCAAAGGTAAAAACACCATCCTTTGACGGTTCTGTTCCTTTCCAGGTCTTTAAGCTACAATTTGAGAAGACCGCAGCAGCGAACGACTGGAATGCTGAAGATAAAGTTGCTGCATTGTTCGTAGCTTTAAAAGGACCAGCTGCGCAAATCTTACAGACCATCCCAGAGTACGATCAGAACAACTACGAAACATTGATGAGCGCTTTAGAGAGACGTTACGGAAGCGAGCATAGGAAACAGATATTCCAAATTGAGTTGCAAAACCGTCACCAAAGAGCTAACGAGACTTTGCAGGAGTTTGCCTCAGATGTTGAAAGGTTGGCTCATCTCGCAAATGCGGACGCACACGTGGAATACACCGAGAGGGTAAAAATCCAGAGTTTTATAAATGGCATACGGGACGTGGAAACGAAGCGAGCTACATACGCAAACCCAAAGCTGACATTTGCTGAAACGGTATCACATGCATTGACTCAGGAAACGGCATCACTATTGAGTAAACCAGCATACAAAGCTCATCGTGTGGAAGTGGAAAGACCAGATTGGGTAGACACAATTTTGGAAACACTGAAGGGATCACAACAGAAAAACGCCGGAGTTATTAAATGTTTCAAGTGCGGCAACCCAGGTCATATTGCACGACATTGCAGCAGCGGTTCGAATAGCTCCAACAATGTGGGTAGCCGTAAACGCAGAGCTGAAGGAGATGAGCAAATTCCAAGTCCACTCAATCGTTAAACTAAAGCGAGTCAGCCGCAAGGGGCGACAGCTGGCTCCCGCAATTGAATGCCCCATAATCTCTATCTCACAAATTGGAAGAAGGTCAAACAATCTTACTGTCGGAGGACATGTGGATGGAAAGGAACGTTTACTGACTGTAGATACGGGTGCATCTCATTCCATCATTCGAGCGGATTTAGTCAACAAAAAGATAAGACCATTGCTGGGAGCAAGATTACGTACAGCCACGGGAGAGGACACCCAGGTAATTGGAGAAGTATAATGTGAAGTAGCAATTGGGAACATCACGGTACTACACAATTTTATAGTGGCAGGTATTGTTGATGAAATCATAATTAGAGTGGACTTATTAATCAACCAAGGCATCAAAATCGATATGCAAAGCAAGACGATGCGATATAAGAACAATTCGGCTACGAGAGAGGCTACAGCAGTAAACGAGTGCTGGTGGAAGAGAATCAGCAAATACCACCAAAATCAGAAGCAGTCATCTGGGCAAAGTGGGACAAACAAATTGTGGGTTGTTGAAGCAGCAAATAAATCAGCACTTAACATACTTGTAGGAAAAACCCTGGCTATGACAAAACAAGATGGACATATTCCGGTAAGAGTACTCAGTGAGTTCAAGTCACCATTCAATTTGACCAAAGGAGCTATTTTGGGAAGATGCCAAGAGGCCGAAGTAGTTACTAACTGTGAACAGCTCCAGGAACACGTTTCATCTAGTAATACTGATCTTTCAAATGACATCACGGCATCGACGCATGGGCTAGAGGAAGCCTATCAGAGTAAGGCAAAACAACTGCTCATAAAGTACGCGAACATATTTGACCAGGATGGTTTCAAACCAGGCCGCACCAACGTTGTGAAACATAAAATTCACACTGGAGATGTGAGGCCGATACGTCAAGCTCCACGTAGTGTTCCACTGGCGAAGCGGGAGTCAAATCATACAAGAAATGAGCGATAGCGGCGTCATCGAACCATCAGCTAGTCCATGGAGCTCACCGGTAGTACTTGTAAAGAAGAAGGATGGAAAAATGAGGTTTTACGTGGGTTACCGGAAGTTGAATGACGTTACGAAAAAGGATAGCTTCCCATTGCCAAGAATTGACGACACTCTGGACTCACTATCTGGTACGAAATGGTTTTCCACATTGGACTTGAAAAGCGGCTACTGGCAAGTTGAGGTGAAGGAGGAAGATAAAGAGAAAACAGCCTTCAGGGTCGGTGATGGTCTTTGGCAATTTACAGTGATGCCTTTTGGACTTTGTAATGCACCAGCTACTTTTGAGAGACTCATGGACCAGGTACTGAAAGGACTACATTGGAAAACATGCTCGGTGTACCTGGACGACATCATCGTATTGGGCAAGAATTTTGATGAACATCTTAAGAACTTGGAGGAAGTTTTCCAGAGAATAGCTGGCGCTGGTCTGAAGTTAAGTCCCAAAACGTGTACGCTGTTTAAAAAGGAAGTAAATTATTTGGGCCACAAGGTAACGACAGAAGGTATCTGTACAGCGAATGAAAAGATAGAGGCAGTAAAGGATTGGCCAAGACCACAGAATCTGCATGAATTGAGAAGTTTCCTTGGGCTGTGCACATATTACCGCCGATTTGTACCAAATTTTGCCAGCGTAGCCCATAGTCTCCACGAGCTAACAAGAAAAAATAAAGCTTTTGAATGGAAGAAGGAGCAAGAAGTAGCTTTCCAAACATTGAAGGAGCGTTTGTGCACTGCCCCAATTTTAGCATATCCGATTCCAGGAGCAACATTTATTCTAGATACAGATGCGAGTGGATATGCTATAGGAGGCGTTTTATCACAACTGGTCTATGGACAGGAGAAGGTAGTTGCATATTACAGCCGTTCGATTGAAAAACCAGAGAGGAACTACTGTGTTACGCGGAGAGAGCTGTTGGTATTGGTGGAGTGCATTAAACATTTTCACAAATACCTCTACGGCCAGCGATTCCGTGTCAGGACAGATCACGCAGCGTTGAAATGGCTTCTGCAGTTCCGTAATCCGGAAGGACAATTGGCACGGTGGATCGAGCGACTACAAAGCTATGACTTTTCCATTGAGCATCGAAAAGGTAGTACCCATGGAAATGCCGATGCAATGTCACGAAGGCCATGTAGTTTGGAATGCAAGCACTGTTCAAAGGCCGAGGCTAAAGAAGACATTATAGATGTCCGGCTAATGACTATAACGTGTACGGATGAATGGGACAAGGAACAACTAAGAAAGTGTCAGCTGGAAGATACAGATCTGTCACATGTTATGCAAGGGCTCGAACGAAACGAAAGACCAAGCAGAGAGGAGATGTCAGCAAGAGAGTCCCATTGCGAAGTCATATTGGGCACAGTGGAACAGTTTAGAATTGATATCCGGTTGCTTGCATCGAGTATGGGAGAGTGAGGATGGTCAATGCAAGAAGAAACTGATAGTTGTTCCCAGAAAGAGGATTCCTGACGTGGTCAGCGAGCTGCACAATGGTCCAAGTGGAGGTCATCTTGGAATCACGAAGACACTCAAGAAAATTAAGCAGAGATTCTATTGGGTTGGTTGCCGTCAGTCGGTCACCGAGTGGATTGCCAATTGCGAGGTATGCAACAGAGCGAAAGGGCCCAAAAGCCGAAGTCATGGCCAGATGAAGCAGTATATTTCAGGTGCACCATTTGAAAGGATCGCCATGGATGTCGCAGGTCCATTTCCTACTAGCAACCGCGGAAACAAATACGTACTGGTGGTTATGGATTATTTCAGTAAATGGCCAGAGGTATACCCAATCCCAAACCAAGAAACAGAAACAGTAGTGGTTAAAAACGAATGGGTTGCAAGGTATGGTGTACCAATAGAGTTACATTCTGAACAAGGCAGGAATTTTGAATCAGCTGTGTTCCAAGAAATGTGCAAGAGGTTGGGCATTCGAAAACCACGTACAACTGCATTGCATCCTCAGTCTGATGGTATGGTGGAACGTTTCAATAGAACATTGGAGGAGCATTTAAGGAAAGTTGTAGACAAGTACCATAAGGACTGGGATACACACATATCATTATTATTGATGGCATACCGATCGGCAGTACATGACACAACGGACCAAACTCCCGCAAAGGTAATTTTTGGCAATGACCTTCGACTGCCAGCTGATTTGAAGTATGGGATAGATGCCGATGCGGAGAGGAATGTCAAGAAATCCACTGGTGTCTTGGAAGAAGAGCTGAGAGAGAGTGACAAGATGAAAGCGAGGTACGATAAAGCAATTAATTCAGAAGGGTTTCAGGAAGGAGATTTGGTGCTGCTATACAACCCACAACGAAAAAAAAGGTTTGTCCACGAAATTGCAGTGTAAATGGGAAGGCCCATACAAAGTTGTAAAACGGATCAACGATGTAGTGTACCGCATACAAACCACTACCAAACCACGAACTAAAATGAAAGTGGTTCATTTGGAGAGATTAGCAGCATTTAGATCGAGAGATTTGTCTGATCGGGACGATCAGACTTAGGTGGAGGGCAGTGTCACGGATATTAGCATCACTAAGCTATACCATCACTAAGGCGATGCTAAGCGCTATTTACGTCAATAATCAAATCATGTATACACATATATAAGGTAGCCGAGAGATGTCACACACAGATGCATTTACTTATACACCTATGTGTGCGCGAGAGACTGTAAACTACAAACATTCACATCAATAATTCAATCATTATGTCCACACATATGTAGGTACACGCAGCTGAGAAGCAAGACACAACTATATGCAGACATCTTATTTGAGATGCTCCTAAATGTAGTCAATTATAATTGTGGAAATGTCGCTCACGCATGGGGTATGAGAGAAGCTATAAAATCGTGCAATTTTAGTTATAGCTGAGAAGAGAGCTCATGGACAATGCTAGTATATTCTAGAAGATGCGAACGAGAAAACCAGAAAGTATAAAAGGCTGCAGATGTAGAGGCGCTGGAATTCAGTTTGATTTGAGTTGTCAAGCAGTTACGACTACGATGATATCTAGCGAGCAATAGCAGTATTATTTTGAAAGTCAGTTTCATTTAAGCTATCAGTTTGGTTATTAAGCTATTCGTTGCACAGTTTGAGTGTTATTGTGAAGTATTTTAATAAAGGCCATTTTTCCATTATTCAATATTGGAGTTATTTATTCAACAGTTAAGCGATAGGAACCTAGCAAAAGGGCAAATAAGAGGATTTGCACCAAATTCGTTACAATATCATGATGAAATTTGGCAGGAACGATACTCCTATTACTATATGTATGCTTAATAAAAATTAGCAAAATAGGAGAACGCCCACGCCCACTTAAAAAAAAAGTTTTTTTAAAGTAAAATTTTAACAAAAAATTTAATATCTTTACAGTATATAACTAAATTATGTCAACATTCAACTCCAGTAATGATGTGGTGCAACAAAATACAAAAATAAAAGAAAATATCGTCGATCCGCCCTTTTTCATTTAATTTGTCTAGGATAATTTTAATGCCACAAGTCTAACAAAAATTTACCAATCCTTGTGAAATTTGGTAGGGGCTTAGATTCTAGGACGATAGCTTATTTCTGTGAAAAAGGGCGAAATCGGTTGAAGCCACGCCCAGTTTTTATACACAGTCGACCGTCTGTCCTTCCGCTCGGCCGTTAACACGATAAATTGAGCAAAAATCGATATATCTTTACTAAACTCAGTTCGCGAACTTATCCGAACTCACTTTGAATTGGTATAAAAAATGGCCGAAATCGGACTATGACCACGCCCACTTTTTCGATATCGAAAATTTGGAAAAATGAAAAAACTTCCATAATTCTATACCAAATACGAAAGAAGGGATGAAACATGGTAATTGGATTGGTTTATTGACGCAAAATATAACTTTAGAAAAAAACTTTGTAAAATGGGTGTGACACCTACCATATTAAGTAGAAGAAAATGAAAAAGTTCTGCAGGGCGAAATAAAAAACCCTTGAAATCTTGACAGGAATACTGTTCGTGGTATTACATATATAAATAAATTAGCGGTATCCAACAGATGATGTTCTGGGTCACCCTGGTCCACATTTTGGTCGATATCTGGAAAACGCCTTCACACATACAACTACCACCCCTCCCTTTTAAAACCCTCATTAATACCTTTAATTTGATACCCATATCGTACAAACAAATTCTAGAGTCATCCCTGGTCTTTAATTTGATACCCATATCGTACAAAGTCTAGAGTCAACCCTGGTCCACCTTTATGGCGATATCTCGAAAAGGCGTCCACCTATAGAACTAAGATCCGCTCCCTTTTATAATACTCATTAGCACCTTTCGTTTGATACCCATATTGTACAAACGCATTCTAGAGTCAACCCTGGTCCACCTTTATGGCGATATCTCGAAAAGGCCACCACCTATACAACTACCACCACCCCCTTTTAAAACCCTCATTAATATCTTTAATTTGATACCCATATCGTACAAACACATTCTAGAGTCACCCCTGGTCCACCTTTATGGCGATATCCCGAAAAGGCGTCCACCTATATAACTAAGGCCCACTCCTTTTTAAAATACTCATTAACCCCTTTCATTTCATACACATATCGTACAAACAAATTCTAGAGTCAACCCTGATCCACCCTTATGGCGATATCTCTAAATGGCGTCCACCTATAAAACTATGGCCCACTCCCTCATAAAGTACTTATTTATTTACTTTCCCTTATGTTGTCACCATAGCTCTCAACTGGGTATGTAATGTTCGGTTACACCCGAATTTAACCTTCCTTACTTGTTATCACTACTTTACGTAAATGTTCCTCGTCTTCAGGTATTCGATATTCTAAGAATTCTGATTCAGATAGCAAGTTAACTGGATGCATTATCTTTAAGTAAACATTTTAGTTAGTCAGTGTCCTAATTTAAATGGTAATAGTATAGAAAAAGAGTCGACTACTAATACGCGTCAACAAATATCGAGATAGGTGTCAAAAGGCACGTATTGACCTCGACAACGATAATCTGAAAAACCGACAACAAAACAACAAAAACCGAAAAATTACCCCGGAGTGGGATCCATAGAATTTTTGCGCAGACCACCTTTCTGCGTTGGCGGCCTTCGGCTGCGCTTATAAACAATTGCCCTGGCCAGTCGACCAATGGGGTGGGATCAAAATTAAATGCGTGCAAAATCCCTTTGTATACAAAATTTTTTTCAGTGCACATTACAACAACCATATGAAAATTGCCAGCTTCAACTGCAAATATATCCGGACAGAGATGAACATTTTCTTTTCCGCCTTCGGATTATTGCTTTCGAGATTAATACGCGTCTTTTAACACCTCTCTATATATTAGCAGTCGACTACTGCTCAATAAAAAAGTCTCAGTGCAACATATTTCATAATAGGTCGGACACGTAAGCAGTTTTTCATATAGATGAGTTTAACACATGCTTATTTATGCATTATGAGTAGATTTCAAGAATTTTTATGGAGAACGGTAGAATGACCGACACTGGCGCCATCTGATTCTGAAAAGTAGCCAACTCCCCAAGTTTGTTCCAAGCAAATCATAAGAAGAAGAATTTGACATTTGCTTTGGCTAAGGGTGCTGGCACACTCTGCAAGTGAAACTATTTTTCCCACTGGTTGGTAAAATTTCTAAAAAATTTTCGCAATTGAAAACTGCAATATAACAATCGAATACTACATAAAATATGCTAGCAAGTATTTTTGTTGTATAGGGAGAATGTTTACAACATTGCTTCGCGAAATTTTGTATGTGAGTGGGCAAGGTGTAATAAACTTCAATTGCCAAGTCTGAAGTTCCTTCATATTTACAAACGCAACATCTTGGTTGATTGTGGCGATGTTATTGGAATGCATAAGCTTGTGTTAAACGCATCTATATGAAAAATGTCGTTGTGTCACCGCCTTTAAGTAGAGCTCTTATTTCATTGATTATTACCTGACAGCGTCCCACAGGATAGCCATTATTCAAATTCTGCTGTGTAGCACATACACTGATGCTTAGTATGAAGAAGGTGATAAAATTTGGGCTGCCTGCCATGTTGAAGCTTATTTCTTAAATAGTTTTAAGTACTTTGTCACAGTTGAAAATGGTTAACTAAACTTGCTATTTTCTTTAATTATATGAAGGTAAATGTTTGCCCCACAGAAGCAGCAAGTCGTTTGTGTAAACATTTTTTTTTTGATTTTTTCCGTTTTATAACGTTTTTCTTCGGGTTCCTTATATGCTTGTTTATTTGGTTAGTATTCGTGTGCATATTGCTTGTTATCGTTTTTATACTCAGTTGATCAGAGCTCACAGAGTATATTAACTTTGATTGGATAACGGTTGGTTGTACAGGTATAAAGGAATCGAGATAGATATAGACTTCCATATATCAAAATCATCAGGGCCCGAATCGCCACATACGCTATCGTATAACTCGTCACGCAAAAACTTGTTTTTCGGATTTTGACATACGTGATCGTACGATCCGTCACGTAAAATGTCACTTTTTTGGATTACTACATACGTGAACGTATTTTGCGGATCGTAAATCGGTATCGCGACAACCGTGAACGAGAGACAATTGCACCCGATCGTTCGTATTGTTATTCGATTACAAACCGGCAACCAAAAGCGAGTACAAATATATAAATATACAAAAATTTAATACAAATATAAGAGAAAATGTAAGTTATTTCTCAAATATGTGTTTATATTATTGTTGAACTATATTTTATTATTTAAGGACGAATTTTAACAAGCTAAACCCAAATCAAAAGGAGTGCATGGCACAGTTTATGGCGGAACACCCGAACTTGGCGAAAAATAAATTTCCCAATTCCGCACAAGGTAGAGCAACGTCCAATAGACTGTGGGAGGAGCTTTTCAAGCATTTAAATGCTGACGGGCCACCAGTCAAAGACGCCAAGATGTGGAGGAAGGTATATATATATATATATATATAAAAGTGCAACCATGGTACTTATAAATATTTGCTTGTAGTTTTTCGCGGATCAAAAATATTAGGCGAAGAAGAAACTTTCCCACAATAAATTGTCCAAAAGACAAACTGGAGGAGGTGCTTCTAACGAAATTCCCATCAGTGCAACTGAGGAGTTAATTATAGAGGCAGCCGGACTTGAGGTTGCAGTGGACGGGAATAGTCCCGTTCGCACTTTTGGAAATTCACCCACTCAAGGAAGCAGCACCGAAAATAGTGTTAGTGGGAGCAATAGTGATGGTGGAACAAGTAGCGCATCAGCCAACGCTTTTCCTGGGCCATCTAGGTGGGTTACTAACCCAACACCACGAGTAACCTCTCGGAGCAATACTCCATGGCGAGTAAGTAAGGGTGCCGAGAAATAGTCCCTGCTCCAACAAAATTTAAGTAAAGTGTCTGATTTTCAACGCGATTTGGGGGAGAAGATTGACCGGTTGGTGCAGGTGCAGGAGAGGTTATTGGAAGTGCAGGAAAAGATGCTAACTATTAAGGAGGAGAAGCATGGACTGCAACGAACTTCCCATGGACTTGATTTACAAATCAAAAATTTTGAATTAGAGTCTCTAGCAATAAGTGTAAATAGAAAAAGGAGAAATTAAAATTTTAAGTTAGTTTGAACAAGTTTGTACCTGAATTTTTTTTATTTTTGTAATTTCAAGCAATTCAACGAATATCCATTTCATTTAACCACAAAGCATACACTTTCGTACCTAATAGCCACGCATTGCTCCGCCTATTAAGTTCAAACCGCTCTTGCAATACCCGTCTTTGATCTGAATGCCTCCAAACGAAGGAATCATGAGCCGCACCACCGTATTGACAGTTGATGGCCAGAATTTTATAGGTGTGATCGCACATCTGCAAAATATTTATATAGTTAGTACAAAGAATACCGAAGATGAGCAACAACTCACTATCATGGCATTGATACTATGGTATCCTTTCCTATTAAAGTACGTATGCTCATCCACAGATGGTATTTGCAAGCCGTTGTGTGTGCCATCAATGCAACCGATCACTGTAAAATAGATATTTAATTAAAAAACTTAATTTATAAATGTAATTGAACGTTTGCCTACCTCCAGGTTGTTTGTATTTATCCATAAACCATTGCCTGCATTCCGAAGTTTCGATTACATGAAATTGTATATATTGCGGACACAACTTGGTCTCCATTTCGAGAAGAACGTGGGATGTTATCTTTGACACAGTACTCTGGCACATTCCAACCAAATAATCACTGCCAACACAATGCTGATATCCGCCACTTCCTAGAAGAGAAAGTGTGGCAGCTAGTTGTAGAACTGGAGGCACCGCTTTTGCAGCTGACTGCTTCAAATCTAAGACATCAAGTACAAACTGGAAAGCCTCTTTGGATAATCTAAATCGTTTCAAGAATCTGCAAAATAAACATTTTTGTATATATGTAAAACTTTATTTGCCACATACTTACGCAGTTTGTGGTAAAGCTAAAGGATCACTTTTATCTCAAAGTAACCTCCGTGCTATGGTTTCATCTTCCTCACTATCGCTTGAATATATATATATATATAGAAAAGTAACTACACATCCATTTTGAAATTTCGTTTGTTTATTACAATTTTTAAATATTTTGACATTTCCACATCTTTTGTGACATAAAAATTAAATCCACAGTGATGTGGACCTTAAAATCTATTGTGAATTGAGAATGAATTACGATACGAAAGCTTTCGTATGTGGTAATGCCAATCGACCCATACGTCTGACGTATCACGTAATTGTCTTTCGTATAGTTTTCGATCCGTGATCGTATGTGGCGATTCGGGCCCAGGATCGAAAAAAAATGTGATTGAGCCATGTCCGTCCGTCCGTCCGTCAGTTAACACGATTACTTGAGTAAATTTTGAGGTATCTAGATGAAATTTGGTATGTAGGTTCCTGAGCACTCATCTCAGATCGCTATTTAAAATGAACAATATCGGACTATAACCACGCCCACTTTTTCGATATCGAAAATTTCGAAAAACCGAAAAAGTGCGATAATTCATTACCAAAGACGAATAAAGCGATGAAACTTGGTAGGTGAGTGAGGATGACGCAGAATAGAAAATTAGTAAAATTTTGGACAATGGGCGTGGCACCGCCCACTTTTAAAAGAAGGTAATTTAAAAGTTTTGCAAGCTGTAATTTGGCAGTCGTTGATGATATCATGATGAAATTTGGCAGAAACGTTACCCTTTTTACTGTATGTATGCTTAATAAAAATTAGCAAAATCGGAGAACGACCACGCCCACTTTTAAAAAATTTTTTTTTAAAGTCAAATTTTAACAAAAAATTTAATATCTTTACAGTATATAAGTAAATTATGTCAAAATTCAACTCCAGTAATGATATGGTGCAACAAAATGCAAAAAAAAAGAAAATTTCAAAATGGGCGAGGCTCCGCCCTTTTTCATTTAACTTGTCTAGGATACTTTTAATGCCATAAGTCGAACAAAAATTTACCAATCCTTGTGAAATTTGGTAGGGGCTTAGATTCTGGGACGATAACTTATTTATGTGAAAAAGGGCGAAATCGGTTGAAGCCACAGCCAATTTTTATACACAGTCGGCCGTCTGTTCTTCCGCTCGGCCGTTAACACGATAACTTGAGCAAAAATCGATATATCTTTATTAAACTAAGTTCACGTATTTGTAGCATTAGCAAATTATAATAAGGTATCTTATGTGGTTGGGGCTTCAGTGGTACTTGACAGGCGCACGCAGTGGCAACACGCATGTCAAGTAAAACTGCAACCAACGTCACACAAAACAACATGTAGATAAGATAGATAAAAGAAACGAGTGACATTACAATTTTGACCGCCTTTGACATCGCGCACAGTCCTTTCTAAAATAAATTAAAACCAAGTGGAAAAAAGTTGTGGTTTCTTTGTTCCTATCTCGGAAGCAGTGAGTATTTGATGTTCTGGAGGAGAAGGCCCCCTCGGCGGATATAATTACCTAAACCCAAAATAGCAACAATTTGGAGGCAGCGCCCTCCAAAAGCAAGCAGCATTTAAGAAGGTAACGTCAAATAGCGGACACAAAGAAGGCTTCCATTTTGGAACGCCACATGGCGACCGTGAGGCTGGAGCCTCCCTCGGTCATTTGAAATTTGGCAGTCTAAATGTGAGTAGAGTGGAGTGAAAAAGTGAAAAGTGGTGGTGCAGTAAAATAAAATTTACAATATACAATAAAATTTAACACAACTTAATACATTTAAAATAATCAAAAATAATAATACCAACGACTAAATTTTACAGAAATAAAAGAATATAAATTAATCTATAATATAGAAACCTAAATTCTACGGAGATAATCAAAAAAATTAATACCAACGACTAAATTTTACAGGAATAAAAGAATATAAATTAATCTATAATATACAAAAAACCTAAATTCTACGGAGATAATCAAAATTTTACAAAACTAAAGTACAAAATCTATGTACGGCAGAAATAAGCCAATTATAAACGAAATCTTTAATGAGAAAGGAGGTAACAAAATTTAACAAAAGAGTAAAACCATAATACAAAATTTTAATTGAAACGGAAATAACACAAAATCTTCGATATAACAAAACCAAATAAAACAAACAGAGATAATACAAAATTAAGAAAAGCAGAAAAATTTTCAATATTAATTTAAGAATACGAAAATAATTCGCAAACTGTACCACCAGTCACCAAATTTCATAACGGCACTCCTCCACTTGCTCACATAGCGGTACAAAAACCACGCCATATACATAAATACATATAGACGCATAACGGCGCGAAAACGACGCCATATAAAATTTGTACACCAGCAGCGCAGTATCAGCAGCAGGACCAACATCGGGGCAGCAGCGCAGCAGAAAAAGCAGCGGCGGCTAAGGCAGAACCTCGGAAACAGCACTTAAGTATATTACTTTCATATGTATATGTAGTTTTTGTGCAAATTTTTTTCTACATACACACATTTACGTATATACATAAATTATTTTGGATTTCGATTAAAACGGTGGTACTGTTGAACAACCAAATACATTTTTTGATTAAAGCGGTGCGTCCGTCTAAACTTAACAATTAATACTTTTTCAGTTTTCAACAATTCTAAAATTTTAGAACCATTTTATAAAATTCAACATTTGCATATTTACATTTAAATTTCTTTCTCAAGTTTCAACTTATTTTACGAATCCACATTTTCTTCAAATTTTTAATATTTTCAAATTTCTAATTTAAAAGCTTATCAATTCATTTTACAAATTTCCATACTCTCAAGCTTCAATTTTAATTTCAAATTTTCAAATCATTTCACACATTTTTCATTCAAAGTTTCACATGTCTGTATTTCCATTTCTCAAATTTTCATTATACTTCAGTTTTTTAATACGTACATTCTCCAAAAAATTCTTTTTCACCATATAAGACTCAGTGAACTAGATAAACAGTTCACGTGTAATCTATAAATTTTGGAATTTTGATATAAATGTTGGTTTGTGGAAAACCAATTGAATTTTTTTGATATAAACGGTGGTTACCTAAAAACCAAATGAGATTTTTTTAAACAAAGCGGTGCGTCCGTGATTACCACATTACTGAGATTTTTTGCCATTCATACTTTTAAATTTTTGAGCCCATTCTAAATTCAATTTCTTCTTTCAGCTTTCTAGTATCAATATTTTTGTTTCAATTAGATTCTCCAGTAAATTACAAATATTTCGTTAGCGACAATTCACTGTCCCTTTCCAATTTTTTTTTTTCCTTTCAACATTTCAGCTTCAAGTATACACCCAATAAGTGCTTCATTAATTTCATAGTAGTTTAAACTTAATGCTTTTGCTCTTCTTATAACTACATGTACAACCTTAGAGATAGGAAGGGAGTTCACAAAACTTCAGATTCAGAACCAGATTCCAATAAATTAACGTCAAGCTCGGAAAGTTTAACTTCATCGTCGACCGAAAAAGTTGCAAAACAGGAAAATAAATCAACTTTGTCAGCAGATTTCCCAGGCTTCGAAGATTCTTCTAGCAAAAATTTAACTTCTAATTTAGAGTCAAATCTCAACGATTCCAATAGTGCAAAATTAACTTCAACTTCTTCTCACTTAAACCCAGATTTTAACGATCCAATTAGTCCAAACATTGCCTCAACTTCTTCTAATTCAGCTTCAGATCTTAACGATCAAATCATGGCAACACTCGAGCAAAAGAGATCTTTCATTACCATGTGTGCTACTTCTATTAGAGAAAACTACAGCGGCGATCCGTTAGCACTTGAGTCCTTTATAGACAAAATTGAATTACTTGAAGAGTTCGCCGATGAAAATTTAACTGGTACTTTCATATCGTTTCTAAAATCGAAGCTCGAGGGTAAAGCACGCGAAGCAATTCCAACTGAGGTAAATTCCGTTAGTCAAATTAAAGCCGCGTTACGAAGTAGAATTAAACCCGACAATTCAAAAGTTGTCGCGGGTAAAATCGCGTCTTTACATGTGGTAAACAATAACTACTCGGAATTTGCCAAGCGTGTTGAAGAATTGTCAGACTCATTAGAGCGTTCCCTGATCATTGAAGGTATGACGCAAGCGAAAGCTCACGAAATGGCTGTAGAGCAAAGTCAATTTTAGCATCAACTACTTTCAGCGACTCAAAGGACGTAGTTGCAAAAATGATAGTAGAACGTAATAATGAGGTTAAAGAACGTCAAGTGCTAGCGTTTCAGTCGCGTGTTAATAGGGCAAATAGTTTTCGAGGCGGATTTAGGGGACATAATTACAGTAATAGGTTCAATAACAATAGCAGTCGTTTCAATAACAATAACAGCCGTTTCAATAACAATAACAGCAGATACAATAATAATGGAAACAGTTATAGGTTTAATAACAATAGTAGAAGAGGCCACAGTAATAATTCTAATAACAATAATTCGGGCAATCGGTCTAGTTCTCGGGGAAACAATAGTAACAGACGTGGAAATGCGAGTAATAATGCTAATGTGCGTGCTTTAAACGCGGATGCCCCTCAGGAGCGAACACTGGGGGAGCAAGAGCTAGAATACTAGATGAAAATTTTCCTAAAAACGCTGTTTACTGTTTGAATCTCAACTATTCCGATTTCATCGAATTAAAATGTAGTGATTCTTATAAGCCATGCACTTTTATCGTAGATTCTCAAGCTGATATTTCCTTCATTAAATTTTCAAGTTTAACAGATAGAGTACAAATTAACGGTAAAGATATTATTAACATAACAGGTGTAACAACAGATTCGGTTTGAACGTTAGGTACAGTAAATACAAATTTAATTGCATCAAATTTTTTCATTCCGCATAAATTACACGTAGTAAGTGACGATTTTAACATACCTTCGGACGGCATACTCGGCATGGATTTTCTAAAAACATATAAGTGCATAATCGACTATGCAAACAATAGCATAACAATTAGCATTGGCACAGAAACTCATAATATAAAAATTTGTAGTGGTTTTTTTTACCGCAAAGTGCATTGTTGACACAAATAACCCAATTTTAAAAGTTTTAAATATAACCGATGAGGTAAAATATGTCAACAAATGCAATATAGTAACCGAAGAAATTACCAACTTCCACGTATACAAAATCAGTGAAACTTCAGAAAATACAAAACGTCTGGAAGAATTAAAAAGTGTTCTACAAAAACAAATGCCAAAATATGACCAATGCCAATTGCTTGATTTATGCCTAAAATATGCCGATGTATTTGCTTTAAAAACGGACCGTATGACTCTTAACAACTTTTACGAACAGAAACTTAGATTGACTGACAAACACCCGGTTTACATTAAAAACTATCGTTTGCCTTATTCACAACGGGAAGAAATAAATAGGTTGATAATTTACTGCAGAACGATTTAATAGAGCCAAGTTTTTCAAATTACAATAGCCCACTAATTTTAGTTCCAAAAAAAGATACCACAGGTCAAAAGCCATATCGTATGTGCGTAGATTTTAGAGCGATTAATAAAAGGCTTATCGCTGACAAATTTCCCTTAGCACGAGTGGACGATATACTTGATAATCTTGGTAGGGCAAAATATTTTTCAACTTTGGATCTTTTTTCTGGTTTCCATCAAATTCTATTGCATCCTAACTCCAGGGACGTAACATCTTTTAGTACTGATAGAGGAGTTTTTCGGTGGAAAGTCTTACCTTTTGGTTTAAATGTAGCACCCAATTCATTTTCGCGTATGATGTCACTAGCATTTTCAGGCATCGCGCCTATTCAAGCATTCATGTATATCGACGATATTATCGTCATAGGGTGTAGCGAGACACATCATTGTAAAAATTTAGAGAAAGCTTTGAAACTTGTAAAAAATTCAACTTAAAGCTGAATCCCAACAAATGTAATTTCCTTCGTTCCGAGGTAACTTTCCTAGGACACAAATGTTCCTCGAAAGGATTGTTGCCAGACGATTCTAAAATAAATGCGATTAAAAAATATACAAAGCCTACTGACAAAGATTCCGTTCGGCGCTTTGTCGCCTTTGCAAACTATTATAGACGATTTATTCCGAATTTCGCATTGCTGACAGCACCTCTCAATCGTTTAAGTAGAAAAAAAGTGGAATTTGTTTGGGACGAAGCTTGTGAAGTTGCTTTTTCGAAATTAAAATTAGCTTTAACGTCTCCTCAAATTTTACAGTATCCTGACTTTAGTAAAGAGTTCATAATTACAGTTGATGCTTCAAAGGTGGATGCGGTGCTATATTAAGTCAAAAGCATGAAGATGCTGACATGCCAATCTGTTTCGCTTCAAAATCTTTTAACAAAGCAGAACAGAAAAAATCTATCATTGAGTTAGAACTTTTAGCAATATATTTCGCAATTAAACAATTTCGTCCGTACGTTTACGGTACACATTTTATAGTAAAGTCCGACCATCGACCATTAGTTTATCTTTTTAATATGAAGGATCCGTCATCCAAACTTACAAGAATAAGATTAGAACTTGCAGAATATAATTTTACAATAGTATACGTTAAAGGCAAATCGAACGTTGTGGCTGACGCGCTTTCACGAATAACAATAGACGAAATAAAAGACTCGACGAAACATGTTTTAGCAGTTACAACAAGGTCAAAGTCAAGACAGACAAAACCACAAAATGACGACAAATCCAAGACAGACGAAACTAGTGAAATACAAGCAGTGCAGGTTTACGACAAATTTTCGTACGACTTCTCGAAGAAAACACCGCAAGTTAAAACACAACTAACCTACGATAAAAGCGACCAAATATCAAATTTTCAACTATGTGCACATTTAAAACACAAAAAAATCGAGTTACTTAATTTTGCGAATGCCAAGGAAATAACGAATTTAGATTGTTACTTTTGAGGCTTGAAAAAGTAGCCGACATTCACAAGATTAAGCAGTTAGGATGGCCAAAAAATTATATATTTTTCAAATATTTCACGATCACAAATTTAAAAGATAGAGGAAATCAAATTTTAAAAAGTTTACAAATTATATTAACAGGCCCAGTAGAAACGGTAACAGAGACCGACAAAAAACAGAAACTGATGACAATTTTTCACGATGACCCACTTCTAGGCGGACACTGCGGTACGAAGAAACTATATGCAAAATTGAGAACTAAATACTATTGGAAATATATGAGTCGTGATATAGCTAAATTCGTTAAAAATTGCAATAAGTGCCTTTTAAATAAAGCGAAACCTAAAACAAAAGAACAATTAGTTATTACACCTACACCTTGCAAACCGTTTGATATTTTAATAATAGATACAACAGGACCTCTATCAGAATCAAAATATGGTAACAGGTTCGCAGTTACCATGATTTGTGATTTAACTAAATATCTGGTAACAGTTGCAATACCAGATAAGTCAGCTAAAACAGTAGCAGCAGCAATTTTTGAGAGTTTCATTTTAAATTACGGAATAATGAAATCCATTAGATCTGATTTAGGAACAGAGTTTAAAAATTAAGTATTTTTCGAATTAACCAAACTTTTAAATATTAAACATGATTTTTCAACGGCCTACCACCATGAAACGGTTGGTTCAGTTGAAAGAAATCATAGAGTTTTTAATGAATATTTAAGGGCATACCTAGATGAAACATTTTCCGATTGGGACACATACCAGAAATACTACACATTTTTCCATAACACAACAACACATACAGCTTTCAATAACCAATTTACTCCCTTTGAGGCTACATTGCCACACGAATTAAAAAAAAGAACAAATAGATCCCATTTATAACGTGGAAAACTATAGTAAGGAAGTCAAATTTAGAATGCAAAAATCACATGAATTGGCAAAACATTTAATAGATAAGCATAAAATTCAAACTAAAAGACATTTTGATAAAACGGCACGTCCGTTATCTATCCAAGTAGGCAACAAGGTTCTTTTACAAAAAGAGCCTCATCAAAAACACGAAAATATATATCAAGGTCCATTTATGGTAACTAAAATAGACGGGCCTAATGCAACAATTATTGACGAAACAAATAAAAAGGAAAAAGAAGTACACAAAAATCGACTTATAAAAATAAAGTAATATTTTATAAAAAAAAAAAAAACAAAAAAAAAAAATCCAAAATATTCTAATAATTTAAGTGTTAGGTAAATAAGCACTGTTAAATAGGCAAGAAGGCACAAAAAAAAAACCACAAAAAAACAAAAACTTGAAAAAAAAACTAATTTAAAATGTATATACTTATATTTTTCTAATGTAAACTCAAGAAAATGAAAATTCAAAGTTAAATTGTATTATCAAAAATTACAGAACCAAAATAATCACTAATGTATAACGTAATGGTAACTATTTAAATAGTATCTAAGAAATTTATTTTCCTATGAAAATGGAAAAATTTAATATAAACCAAATCGTTATACTAAAATGAATATGTACAATTTGTAAAATTTTTTTCTAATATATGTATATGTTAATATAAATGTAAGAAGAGGAAATTCATACAATCTGATTTATATATGTACCTAAAAGAGAAGAAAAAAAAAAAACAAAACGAAAATTCAAAAATCCTAATATATTCGTTCATTCCAACCAATTAATTATATAGAATGCAAAAAGAAGAATATGGCAAAAATGATCAAGTTGCCAAATTCTTCTTTTTTTAAAGGAAGGTCGATGTAGCATTAGTAAATTATAATAAGGTATCTTATGTGGTTGGGGCTTTAGTGATACTTGACAGGCGCACGCAGTGGCAACACGCATGTCAAGTAAAACTGCAGCTAACGTCACATAAAACAACATGTAGATAAGATAGATAAAAGAAACGAGTGACATTACAATTTTGACCGTCTTTGACATCGCGCACAGTCCTTTCTAAAATAAATTAAAACCAAGTGGAAAAAAGTTGTTGTTTCTTTGTTCCTATCTCGGAAGCAGTGAGTATTTGATGTTCTGGAGGAGAAGGCCCCCTCGGCGGATATAATTACCTAAACCCAAAATAGCAACAATTTGGAGGCGGCGCCCTCCAAAAGCAAGCAGCATTTAAGAAGGTAACGTCACATAGCGGACACAAAGAAGGCTTCCATTTTGGAACGCCACATATTTATCTGAACTCACTTTGTATTGGTATAAAAAATGGCGGAAATCGGACTATGACCACGCCCACTTTTTCGATATCGAAAATTACGAAAAACGAAAAAAATGCCATAATTCTATACCAAATACGAAAAAAGGGATGAAACATGGTATTTGGATTAGTTTATTGACGCAAAATATAACTTTAGAAAAAAACTTTGTAAAATGGGTGTGACACCAACCATATTAAGTAGAAGAAAATGAAAAAGTTCTGCAGGGCGAAATCAAAAGCCCTTGGAATCTTGGCAGGAATACTGTTCGTGGTATTATATATATAAATAAATTAGCGGTATCCAACAGACGATGTTCTGGGTCACCCTGGTCCACATTTTGGTCGATATCTCGAGAAGGCGTCCACCTATAGAACTATGCCCCACGCCCTTTTAAAATACTCATTAATACCTTTAATTTGATACCCATATCGTACAAACACATTCTAGAGTCACCCCTGGTCCACCTTTATGGCGATATCTCGAAAAGGCGTCCACCTATAGAACTAAGCCCCACGCCCTTTTAAAATACTTATTAACACCTTTCATTTGATACCCATATCGAACAAACATATTCTAGAGTCACCCCTGGTCCATTTATATGGCTATATCTCGAGGCGTCTACCTATAGAAATAAGGCCCACTCCCTTTTAAAATACTCATTAATACCTTTCGTTTGGTACCCATATTGTACAAACGCATTCTAGAGGTACCCCTGGTCTACCTTTATGCCGATATCTCGAAAAGGCGACCACCTTTACAACTACCACCACTCCCTTTTAAAACCCTCATTAATACCTTTAATTTGATACCGATATAGTACAAACACATTCTAGAGTCACCCCTGGTCCACGTTTATGGCGATATCTCGAAAAGGCGTCCACCTATAGAACTAAGCCCCACGCCCTTTTTAAATACTCATTAACACCTTTCGTTTGATACCCATATTGTACAAACGCATTCTAGAGTCACCCCTGGTCCACCTTTATAGCGATATCCCGAAAAGGCGTTCACCTATAGAACTAAGGCCCACTCCCTTTTAAAATGCTCATTAACCCCTTTCATTTGATACCCATATCGTACAAACACATTCTAGAGTCACCCCTGGTACACCTTTATGGCGATATCTCGAAAAGGCGTCCACCTATAGAACTAAGGCCCACTCCTTTTTAAAATACTCATTAACACCTTTCATTTGATACCCATATCGTACAAACGCATTCCAGAGTCACCCCTGGTCCACCTTTATGGCAATATCTCGAAAAGGCGACCACTCCCTTTTAAAACCTTCATTAATACCTTTAATTTGATACCCATATCGTACAAACACATTCTATAGTCACGCCTGGCCCGCCTTTATGGCGATATCTCGAAAAAGCGTCCACCTGTAGAACTAAACCCCACGCCCTTTTGAAATACTCATTAACCCCTTTCATTTGATACACATATCGTACAAACAAATTCTAGAGTCAACCCTGATCCACCTTTATGGCGATATCCCTAAATGGCATCCACCTATAGAACTATGGCCCACTCCCTATTAAAATACTCTTTAATACCATTCATTTGATACACATGTCACACAAACACATTTCAGGGTTACCCTCGGTTCATTTTCCTACATGGTTATTTTCCCTTATGTTGCCACCGTAGCTCTCAACTGAGTATGTAATGTTCGGTTACACCCGAACTTAACTTTCCTTACTTGTTTATGTTGATATTCTTTAACACAGCTCATAGTGTACCACGTATTCTCAATGATACAGTTTGCTTACTATATCAACTATTTTTATACTCAGGTGAGCAGAGCTCACAGAGTATTTAACTTTGTTCGCATAACGGCAATCCGTAACGGCATAAACTAAACGAGATAGATATAGACTTCTATATATCAAACTGATCTGGGCGAAAAAAGAAATTCATTTAGCCATGTCCGTCCTTCCGTCCGTCCCTAAACACGATAACTTGAGTAAATTTTGAGGTATCTTAATGAAATTTGGTATGTGGGTTCCTGGGCGCTCATCTCAGATCGCTATTTAAAATTAATGAAATCGGACCATAACCACGCCAACTTTTTCGATATCGAAAATTTCGAAAAACAGAAAAAGTGCGATAATTCATTACCAAAGACGGATAAAGCGATGAAACTTGGTAGGTGGGTTGAACTTATGACGCAGAATAGAAAATTAGTAAAATTTTGGGCAATGGGAGTGGCACCGCCCACTTTTAAAATAAGGTAATTTAAAGGTTTTGCAAGCTGTAATTTGGCAGTCGTTGAAGATATCACGATGAAATTTGGTTATTATAATGATACTCATATTGTAATGATATGGTGCAACAAAATACAAAAATAAAAGAAAATTTCAAATGGCTGCGCCTTTTTTCATTTAATTCGTCTAGAATACTCTTAATGCCATAAGTCGAACAAAAATTTACCAATCCTTGTGAAATTTGGTAGGGGCATAGATCCTATGACGATAACTCTTTTATGTGAAAAAGGGCGAAATCGGTTGAAGCCACGCCCAGTTTTTATAATCAGTCGACCGTCGGTCCTTCCGTTCGCCCGTTAACACGATAACTTGAGCAAAAATCGATATAAAAAAAAATAAATAAATAAATGTAAGGCGCGATAACCTCCGAAGAGATCTAAGGCCGAGCTTCTCTTCCAATTTGCGTCGTGCTCCTCTTGATTTTCCCTACAAATTGGCCGGACGGGACCTACATGTTTTATGCCGTCTCCGAACGGCATCTGCAAGGCAGATGAGTTTTCACATAGCTTTTCATGGCAGAAATACACCCGGAGCGCTTGCCAAACACTGCCGAGGGGCGAGCCCGCTTAGAAAAATTTTCTTCTAATTTAAAAACCTTATTTCTAAAATTTTTGATGTTGCTTTACCCAGGGCATACGGTGTGATAGGCGGAGCACGCTACCATTACACCACGGTGGCCGCCAAAAAATCGATATATCTTTACTAAACTCAGTTCACGTACTTATCTGAACTCACTTTATCTTGGTATAAAAAATGGCCGAAATCGGACTATAACCACGCTCACTTTTTCGATATCGAAAATTACGAAAAATGAAAAAAAATGCCACAATTTCATATCAAATATGAAACAAGTAAGGAAGGCTAAGTTCGGTTGTAACCGAACATTATATACTCAGTTGAGAGCTATGGAGACAAGATAAGGGGAAATAACCATGTAGGAAAATTAACCTAGGGTAACCCTGGAATGTGTTTGTATGACATGGTGGACCGGGGCTGACTCGAGAATTTGGTTGTACGATATGGGTGTCAAATGAAAGTTTTTAATGAGTATTTTAAAAGGGCGTGGGCCTTAGTTCTATAGGTGGACGCCTTTTCGAGATGTCGCCATAAAGGTGGACCAGGGGTGACTCTAGAATGCGTTCGTACAATATGGGTATCAAACTAAAGGTGTTAATGAGTATTTTAAAAGGGAGTGGAGGACGGCTTCTCGAGATATCTCCATAAAGGTGGACCAGGGGTGACTCTAGAATTTGTTTGTACGATATGGGTATCAAATGAAAGGTGTTAATGAGTATTTTAAAAGGGAGTGGGCTTTAGTTCGATAGGTGGACGCCTTTTCGAGATATCGCTATAAAGGTGGACCAGGGGTGACTCTAGAATTTGTTTGTACGATATGGGTGTCAAACGAAAGTTTTTAATGAGTATTTTAAAAGGGCGTGGGCCTTAGTTCTATAGGTGGACGCCTTTTCGAGATGTCGACATAAAGGTGGACCAGGGGTGACTCTAGAATGCGTTTGTACATTATGGGTATCAAACGAAAGGTGTTAATGAGTATTTTAAAAGGGAGTGGGCCTTAGTTCTATGGGTGGACGCCTATTCGAGATATCGACATAAAGGTGGACCAGGGGTGACTCTAGAATGCGTTGTACATTATGGGTATCAAACGAAAGGTGTTAATGAGTATTTTAAAAGGGAGTGGGCCTTAGTTCTATAGGTGGACGCCTTTTCGATATATCGCGATAAAGGTGGACCGGGGCTGACTCTAGAATTTGTTTGTACGATATGGGTATCAAATGAAAGGTGTTAATGAGTATTTTCAAAGGGAGTAGCCCCTAGTTCTATAGGTGGACACCTTTTCGGGATATCGTTGTAAATATGGACCAGGTTTGACTCTAGAATGCGTTTATGCGTTTGTACCATATGGGTATCAAACGAAAGGTGATAATGAGTGTTTTAAAAGGGAGTGGGCCTTAGGTTTATAGGTGGACGCCTTTTCGAGACATCGCCATAAAGGTGGAGCAGGGGTGACTCTATAATGTGTTTGTACGATATGGGTATCAAATTAAAGGTATTAATGAGGCTTTTAAGTTGTAGTTGTATATGTGAAGGCGTTTTCGAGATATCGACCAAAATGTGGACCAGGGTGACCCAGACCATCATCTGTCGGGTACTGCTAATTTATTTATATATGTAATACCACGTACAGTATTCCTGCCAAGATTCCAAGGACTTTTGATTTCGCCCTACAGAACTTTTTCATTTTCTTCTACTTAATATGGTAGGTGTCACACCCACTTTGCAAAGTTGTTTTCTAAAGTTATATTTTGCGTCAACAAACCAATCCAATTATCATGTTTCATCTCTTTTTTCGTATTTGGTATAGAATTATAAAATTTTTTTCATTTTTCGTAATTTTCAATATCGAAAAAGTGGGCGTGGTCATAGTCGGATTGCGGCCATTTTTTATACCAATACAAAGCGAGTTCAAATAATAACGTGAACTGAGTTTAGTAAAGATATATCGATTTTTGCTCAAGTTATCGTGTTAACGGCCGAGCGGAAAGACAGACGGTCGACTGTGTATAAAAACTGGGCGTGGCTTCAACCGATTTCGCCCTTTTTCACAGAAAACAGTTATCGTCCTAGAATCTAAGCCCCTACAAAATTTCACAAGGATTGGTAAATTTTTGTTCGACTTATGGCATTAAAAGTATCCTAGACAAATTAAATGAAAAAGGGCGGAGCCACTCCCATTTTGAAATTTTCTTTTATTTTTGTATTTTGTTGCACCATATCATTACTGGAGTTGAATGTTGACATAATTTACTTATATACTGTAAAGATATTTACTTTTTTTTAAATTTTGGTCGTTCTCCGATTTTGCTAATTTTTATTCAGCACACATATGTTAATAGGAGTAATGTTCCTGCCAAATTTCATCATGATATCTTCAACGACTGCCAAATTACAGCTTGCAAAACTTCTAAATTACCTTCTTTTAAAAGTGGGAGGTGCCACGCCCATTGTCCAAAATTTTACTTATTTTCTATTCTGCGTCATAAGTTCAACTCACCTACCAAGTTTCATCGCTTTATCCGTCTTTGGTAATGAATTATCGCACTTTTTCGATTTTTCGAAATTTTCGATACCGAAAAAGTGGGCGTGGTTATAGTCCGATATTATTCATTTTAAATAGCGATCTGAGATAAGTGCCCAGGAACCTACATACCAAATTTCATCAAGATACCTCAAAATTTACTCAAGTTATCGTGTTAACGGACGGACGGACGGACGGACGCAAAATATAACTTTAGAAAAAACATTGTAAAATGGGTGTGACACTAGAGATATACGCAGCCGATTAGGGTCGTTTTTCGCACGCCGCCGCCGAAAGTCAAAAATATCGGCGCGGCGGCGGCGGCGGCGTCCGGCGCGTTACTATATTGTCTACTCGTTTAAGACTGTTTATGCCATTTATTGTTCATGTCGAAAATTGGTCGGATATGGCCGAAAGTGGTATCAACGGATGAGCATAACTGCCAGTTATAAGAAAGTAATTGCGATATTTAACTTGTTCTAAATGTTCAAAAGTTATTTAAAAAAAAACAGGCGTTTCCGATGTCAGCTTAACACGGACTTTCCATTACCCAATTCGCCAAGTTATTAAAACAAAACACTAAAAGAAAAGTTATATAATAAACTAGCTTTACCAGGCGCACGTTGTAACGCCCGAGATCGAATGGATGTTGCGTTATTTTTTCTGTTTTGTTTGTTGATAATTTAATTTATTATTTTGTAAATTGAAATGAATTTTGTACGCATATTTGGTTAAATTTTCTGTGAAAACATTTTATTCTTGTATCTTATTTTATATTATTGTATTGCTTTTACCGCTGATGATTGTTGCTTTGATTACATTCCGAAGAAGCATGACTGGTGAGCCAATTTTCAAAGTTGATATATGCGCAGGCATTCCTTTTGGTTCTAAGGAGTATAGAAATTCATTTGGATAATTCACAATTTTAACTTCATGTGTAACGGTGTCGATCGATTTATATTTCGTCACTTCACCAGGAAATTGATTTTGAAAACGATCATAGATTTTGTTAACATGATCATTTTTGGGAGCTAAGATAGTTCTTTCGCATAGCCAAAAAACAAAAACATTTAAATTTAAAATTCTTAATTCTGAAATATGAAAAACTTTCGTCTTGATCGAAGGAACCTCGAGCCAAAATTTGGTGATGATCGAAGTATAGCAAACACGTTTTCATAGGGAACACACACACAGAATTTGATTTTTATAGAAGATGTAGATAGACTGAAGCTAAACAATTTTTTTAACAGCGGCAGATTACTAAACGTCCAAAAGGCATAACAGCTAAACTCAACAATGCAGTCACACTTTAGGTGTTAAAATAACTTAAGTTTGTACTTCAGCCATAGCTTTTCTCCATTCCACATTTTACTGGAGGTTTTAGGACTTAACGTCACATAGCTCCTTACCAATTTTAATTATCCTACCATTACGACATCCAGATATATGCAGTATAATATATTCCATTTGTATGGGAGGTGCCACCCCCCTTTTTCCCAATTCCATATTTTCTTGGTGGTGTTAAGGATTGACCTCAAATAACTCCTTACTGAATTTCAATGTTCTGGCATGTATACCTTCAAAGTTATGCAGTACCAAAGATTCCATTTGAATGGGAGGTTCCACGCCCCCTTTTTCCCAATTCCGAATTTTCTTGGTGGTATTAGGGATTGACCTCATATAACTCCTTACTGAATTTCAATGTTCTGGTATGTATACCTTCAATGTTATGCATTACTAAAGACTCCATTTGTATGGGAGGTGCCACGCCCCCTTTATCCAAATTCCAAATTTTCTTGGTGGTGTTAGAGTTTGACCTCATATAACTCCTCATTGAATTTCAATGTTCATGTATACCTTCAAAAGGTATGCAGTACCAAAGATTCCATTTGTATGGGAGGTGCCACGCCCCTTTTATATATCGAAATTATTTTTACCCTAAAATCTTTCCGTTGATCGAAGGAACCCATAACCAAAATTTGGTGATGATTGATGTGTGGGAAATACGTTTCCATAGCGAACACACACACACACAGAATTTGATTTATATACATATATGGCTAAGCCGATTTGAGATTTCAAAATCAGCTAACCATCACCTCTCCTTCCTGTATCTTTTCTAAAAATTTCATGGCAATCTGTCGAGCCGTTCTCGAGTTATGGAGTGACAATCAAAATATACACTTCTTTTTATACATAGATTTATATGCTCACTTTGCATATTTTTTTCAAAAAATTAATAATGAACAATGAATTCAAGTAAAATGATCCAAGGCGTTTCAAGTTGTTTTCAAATTGTCCTCAAGTTGTAATAATGTATATTGCGATTGCCCTCACTAGGATAGGCACCTTGTCGTTGGTGTGAGGGCTTAGCCGAACTCCATAGCGCCCGACTATGAGGCGGAGCTGTTTAGGACTGACATCTACGCCGTTTCGCCTCATACGAGGGCGGCGGGATGTCGGTGACCAAGAACTGCCAACCCCCTAATCCAGGGTGTTATGCGGACCGTGCCTATTGGACGATTTGCAGCCAGGGGATAAATTCGGCTGTATTCGAACGGAGCCTTCCCGATACCGGGCCACCTCGGGAAGTATTAATGACCTTACCACAGTAAGGGGCGCTGCTGTGGCGGACGGTTCTTTCCCCGTATATAATACTGGACCGCTGAGCCCGCCTTGTCGGGCAGGTGGTCGTACGACCAAGATGAACGACTCATTACCTGACTGTAATAAGGACGATGTAAAGAAGAGGACTGAGTCGCAATCCAAGGACGACAAATACGAATTAAGCGATGCGTCGGACTCGGGGAGCGAGAGTGGTGCTGATTCAATGAACTCCGTGTTGAGAAGCACACAAATGAAAACGGAGTAGAAGAGGGGAGAAGGGTACGGAGCAGAGGAAGTAAAAGAGCTCTCTCGCAGTACCGTGCAGCACTAAGAATTGTACAACGCTTGGGAGCAGTGGTCGACCCAACAGAAGTGGAGATCGAGCGCTTGGAATGGGCCCATGAAGCGGTAGAAGTAGGTCGAAGGCAGTTCAAAAGGTTTGCTGCGAGAAACCCTCGGTTCTGCAACCGGTACGAGGAGGAAGAAGCGTCGAATGGCAGAATGAAGAGGCAACGTTCGGCGGAAGGCGACAAGCCTGCTTTCAAGAGGCAGAAAGGACCCAGTCCTAGAGCCGCGAGGCAGGGAAGTCGCATAGACAAGACAAGTAGGCCCAAAGCTGTAAGACAGATGGGCTCCAATAGCGAGGTAGCAACTGCTTCGAAAGCTGCGAGTCAGAGGGAAGTTCCAATTAAGGAAGTAGGAGGTAAGCCAAAGGGAGATAATGCTAAGACTCCGGCTTTCTCGGAGGCGCTAAAGGAAGTTAACGCTAAGACTCCGGCTTTCTCGGAGGTGCCAAAGGGAGATAACACTAAGACTCCTGCTTTTCCCGAGAAGATGAGTGATGTGGCAAACAGTCACTGACTGTGGCGCTGGTTGATCGTAGCAGTCCTTTCGGACAAATGACTACTGAAAGGTGGAGATCTGTGGAAAGGGAGCTGATTAGCTTAATGCTTAAGATGATGCGGAAACAACCAAGTAAGCCCCTTCCAACCTTTGATTCGGGGGGATGGTATAATGGTGTGAAGATGATAGCGTGCGACAACATCGTGAGCTTGCGGTGGCTGGAGGAAGTGGTTCCAAACCTCCAAAGGCAAGGCACGAACGCGCGGTTTGAGGTGGTGGATAAAGCGCAAATCCCCATGGTACCCAAAGTTAAGGTATGGATACCATGCGTGATGAAGTCGGAGGATACACTGCGACTTCTGCAGAATCAGAATACGAACATACCGACACAGGATTGGAAGGTACTTACTGTATCTCGGCCTACCGAGGATGGTCAGTTCTACATCTTCCAAATAAACAAGCAGGCGGCGGATATTTTGTACACGCAGCTTGGTAAAATGTCCTTTGGCACTGGCAAAATTTACATGCGACTCAGGAAAAGAAGTCCCGAAGATAAAAACCCTAACACGCTAGAGGTGGGCGAAGTCGAAAAGGACCTCAAAAGCCTAAGGGAAAAAAGACAGGTGGAGGTCCCCGACGTCACCACGAACGTGCTAGAAGAGGACCAACCGCTAAATGGTGCTGTGACTCGCACAGAGGAACACCCTGTACAACAGTCACGAGAAGCTGAAGGGGACTCGAATACTCTAAACCAAAAGGGCAAGGGGAGGACGACGAAGGTGCTGGAGGGGGACAAACAGCCCAATGGTGTTGCGAGTCCTACAGATAAACCTCCAACACAGTAAAGTGACGTCGAGCGAACTCCTCCTAACCCTTGAGGAGGGTTCGTTTGGCGTGGCGCTGATCCAGGAGCCGTGGCTCTCATCGCGAGGAAAGGTTTCTGGACTTAGCGCGCGCGGGTTTGGCGTTTACTACGCGCAAACGGAAGGACGGGTGCGAGCTGTAATAATGGTAAGGAAACAGCTGCATTCATATATGCTGCCTAATTACACCACTGAGAATCTCGTAGCGGTGGCCGCTGAGCAAAATAATAAGCAGGCATTTATCCTGGCGTCCTGCTACATGGCCCAAGCTGCGGAGGTCCCACCGATGGAGTGCAAAAGACTAGTACAGGAGGAAGGGCGCAAAGGGCGGTTGGTCATAGGCGCAGATGCAAATGCGCACCACAATGCGTGGGGAAGAGCAGATACGAACGAGAGAGGCGAATCTCTGTTTTGTTACATCCTGCAAACCAATTTGCAGATAGCCAACAGGGGAAATGTCCCTACATACATTGGTCCAACATCCAGCAATGTTCTGGATATTACATTGAGCTCCGAGCGTGATATATCAAGGTATGATTGGATGGTTCTTGATAGACCATCCTTCTCCGACCATGGGTATATCAACTTCAACATCCCCCTAAAGAGGGTAGAGAAGGGAAGAACCTTTAGAAACCCTAGGTCAACGAACTGGACTAAATTCCAGAAACATGTGGAAACAAAACTGGGACAACCCAAAGAGGTTGCTAATGTAGAGGAACTGGAGGAGTCGAATGAATTCCTAACAAGGACGCTTATGACCGCGTATAACAAAGCTTGCCCTCTAAGAAGATTCAGAGGAAAAGCAAAGCCGCCATGGTGCAGCAATGTGCTGAGTCTTCTAAGAAGACAGGTAAAAGAAATGTTTAAGCTCACAATGACCGCGGAAAGCGAAGCGTGTCGGGACGAGTACAGGGATCTACTGAGGATCTACAAGCGTGAAATTACCAGGGCGAAGAGAAACTCATGAAAAATTTCTGTACGGACATAGAGTGCTCCAGCGAAACAGCACGGTTGAAAAAAGTCCTAGCAAAGGGAAACATAGTCCAGGGACTAATAAAGAAAGAGAACGGGGAAAGGTCACGTAATAGTGAGGAATCCCTTGAGGTGCTTCTCGATACACATTTCCCATCGGGAGACGGTTTAGAAGAGCCAGCAGACATCACTCACACTTCGATCACGGAGCTAGTAGTGCCGGGCTTGGTGACCGATACCAAGATCGAGTGGGCAGTGAAGACGTTTTTTAAGTTTAAATCGCCGGGTCCAGATGGTATATTCCCGGCCATGCTACAAGTCTCAAGTAGGGCGGTCGTGGAATGGCTTAAAATAATATTCGATGGGTGCATACGACTGAATCATGTACCGCACTCTTGGAGAACAGCTCGTGTAGCTTTTCTACCAAAGGCGGGGAAAATCGGTCACGTGTATCCCAAAGACTATAGACCCATTGACTTAACATCATTTCTGCTCAAAACCTTTGAGAGGCTGATAGGTGTGTACATAAAGACCAACGTGGATGAAAAGCTGCTCTCCACAACACAGCATGCGTACACCAAAGGCAAGTCGGTAGACACCGCATTGCATAGGGTGGTAATAAGCATAGAGAAATCCCTAGAATATAAGGAGTATGCTCTAGGAGTCTTCTTGGACATTGCCGGGGCTTTCAATAATGTTGCAAAATGGGCGATTATGGATGGTCTTAATTACATTAAAGTACATCCTGCCTTAATCAGATGGATCGGCTGCATGTTAAATTGCAGAAAGATTACATCACAATGGGGATTGTACGACGCCACGAAATCAGTGGACAGGGGCACGCCGCAGGGAGGGGTGCTATCACCTCTGCTGTGGAAGCTGGTCATCAACCAACTGCTAAGGCAATTCGATGAGGGACCCGTAAAACTTACGGCTTACGCAGATGACGTTGCAATTGTCATAAGTGGAAAATGCCTTCCAACGATTAGTTCTTTGATGGATCGGGCGCTTCGCGATATTCATACCTGGGCATCTAATGTCGGATTGAAAGTCAATGCGGAGAAGACGGATATGGTCTTGTTTACAAAGAGGTACAAGGTCCCAAATTGGACCAGGCCTAAGTTAGGAGGGGTGACCTTACAGGAGAAACCTTGCACAAAATATTTAGGAATCATCCTAGACAGTAAGCCGTCATGGAAGCTCAACGTGGAGGAGAGGGTCAAGAAGGCCTCAACGGCACTCTATGCAAATAAAAGAATGCTGGGGTATACGTGGAGCCTATCGCCCTCTCTTTCTCATTGGGTTTTTACAGCGATTGTAAGCCCTATTCTATACTATGGAGTTCTTGTTTGGTGGAAAGCCACACAAAAAACAACATACCTCAAAAAATTAGAGGGGGTATGCAGACTATCGATGCTTAGCATTACGGGAGCCCTGGAAACAACCCCGACGGCTGCACTGTATGCCATTTTGCACAGCCCACCTGTAGACCTGGTAGCAAAGAACAAAACGTTAACGACCGCAACCAGGCTCGGTGCTTCGGGGCAGCTTGAGTGCCGACCATATGGCCATAGTAGTATAGCGTCATCAATCACAAGACGAACAGACTACATGATTCCCTATCTGCGCTTCGAGGGAGATCTTAAGGCCACAATAGAGGTGGACGATTGGCGCAGTTCCAGTTTTTTCGCCTCGCGAAACCTGGCATTATCACCGACTAAATCTTCCGCGACCTTATTTACAACATGGACGCCCCAAATGTCGACCATTTTGAACATCCACGTCGATGGCACGATCGACTGTCCGACACCCCAAAATCTTGGGTGTGACGTTTGATCAGGATCTACATTTTGGTGAGCACGCAGCCGCAATTGTTCCGAGAATTCAGAGCCGTAACAAAATCCTCAAATCCCTCGCTGGCAGTACTTGGGGAAAAGATAAAGAAACGCTCATGACTACATACAAAGCAATTAGCCAGCCGATTACGTGCTACGCGTCACCCATATGGTCGCCAAGCCTAAAAATCACCCACTGGAAGAAACTACAGGCCTGCCAAAATACTGCTCTCAGAATCGCCACGGGCTGTCTTCTTATGTCCCCAGAACACCATCTGCATAATGAGGCGAGAATACTCCCCATCAGGGAGAGAAATGAGATGCTGACCAAACAGTTCCTGTTGAATACCCAGAAACCTGGGCATCCCAACAGACATCTGATTGATGAACCAGCACCGCCTAGGGGCTTAAAGAGTCATCTCCGTAAGCATTTTGAGGAAATACGGCACCTGAGAACCCAGCCGTATGAAGTGAAAAAACACAAGCAGGTCCTTGGTGAACTCCATAAACAGGCGTCGGACCTTTATGCCGGGAATTGCCCGGTGAATCCAGTACTTAACGAAAATTATCCAAAACTTGCGGAAGAGGAACGCATACTCCCCAGGGAAACGCGTGTCACTCTTGCTCAACTTCGTTCTGGATACTGTAACAGGTTAAACTCTTACCTATCCAGAATCAACCCCGACATACAAAATGTATGCCCCGCTTGCAATGTGTCCCCACATGACACCAACCATCTCTTCAATTGTAATTTGGAACCAACGCCTCTAACATCCCTTTCCTTATGGTCCACCCCTGTTGAAACGGCAAGTTTCCTTGGACTCCCGTTAGAGGATATTGATGACAATTTATGATCGGTCGCGGCTATTAGGTGGGGCGAGCATTGCTACAACAACGACAACAACAACGGTTGGCGCAAGGGTGCGCAAATGACGGACGAGGCGATACATGTGTACACCGATGGTTCCAAAGTAGTGGAAGGAGTAGGGTCTGCGGTATACTGCGCTGATCCGGAAATAAGCAGATCCTATAGGCTGCCGGATTACTGTAGCGTTTTCCAAGCGGAAATATTTGCCGTAACTAAAGCAGTAGAAACCCTGGAAGAGAATAGCTTAAGCTGCAACCGTGTTAACTTTTATATTGACAGTCGAGCAGCAATTAAGGCAATAATCTCGCATAGCACAGCATCTAAATGCGTGTTAGAGTGTAAGCAGTCTCTGGAGAGAATCGGGACAGGGAGAAGCATACATCTATATTGGGCCCCAGGGTATATGGGAATAGATGGGAATGAAAAAGCGGACGAACTAGCTAAAAAGGGCGCATCCCTTGAAGCTTGCTCCGTAGATGTCCCAATTAGATTGGGCGAGATTAAGCGAAGTCGAGAGGTGCACATGATCCACCAAGCGGGAAAGGCGTGGGTTCATGCTCGGGGCTGTAAAGTGTCGAAGATTATGTGTAGGTCTTACAACCTTAGACTAACACAGTTGCTCCTATCATTAAAAAGAGAGGACTGTAGACTCATGACGGGTATTCTGACTGGACACTGCCTGCTGGCGTCATATGCCTTTAAACTAGGCTTGGTCAGTGATAGCAGATGTAGGAAGTGCGGGTTGGAGGAGGAAACGATCGAGCACGTTCTGTGCTCGTGCCCTGCACTTGCCAGGCTAAGACTCCAGCTATTAGGAGTGATACAGCTGTCAGATCTAGAAGCAGCAAGTGGCTTAAGTCCTAGGAAGCTTTTAGTATTTGCCAAGAGGACGGAGTTATTTTATAACATAAGTCCTGGTTTTTGATAGGGTTTTTCAGTTTGGTCGTTAAAACAAACTTCTGGTAACACTACGGACTCAATCAGTCTATGTGAGGTCCTCATGGACCGGCCAGTTCAACCTACCTACCTATTGCGATTGGCTGAAAGAATAATCGAAATTAGTGATGCAAAATCCTTTAGTAGGTTCTAGGGGCATAAACAGTCCATTGAAATGATTCTTACCTCATACCTAAGTTGAGGATATATGTATGTATGAGAAGGGTTTGAAAAAACGCCTGGGCTTACATTCAAACATCTGTTGTTTATTTGCGGAATTATACAATAGCGTCTGAAATGTTAATTTTGATTTTCACACTTCATCCTTCAACACCCAGGTCTCCCGGTTTGACATTTCCTAAAGTTGGCGGCCCTATCCAAAACTAGTCCCTTGGAGTGAATTACATTGATTATAGCCTATCAACCAAGTTTAAATATCAACTACACGTTACGGCTCCTTTTGCAAATGTGAATACGTAGGCACATATATTTACCAGGTGAGGCTTTGTCCTTCGCAAGAACACTCAAAGTGGTGAAGCAAAAGCTTTCCGAAGACAGTCCGAAGACTAATGACCATGTCTGCTACTACCCTAACGTAGTGCACATTCGAACTAGTCTGAAAACTGAAGCTACGTGGTCATCCATAATGAGCTCTTATATCATAAGGCCGTAAAACAGCAGTAAACATCTTACAACTTAAAATGGGTCGACTTTCATTCTAAAATATCGTTTTGATTTAAGGAAGACTATTGAAATCAATGTTGTGAACACAAACGTCTGCAAACTTTGGTCTACATTTTAAAAATTGTATCCAGGGTCCTTGTAAAATTTTAATCATGCAGATGCGCCGAGGATTATACGATTTTCACCGATTACGCAATGACTTCCACTTAGATTGCTTATGATTTCGAAGGCGGCATCCTTGGCCGAATAGTCACTCCCTATCGTTTCATGGCGTTTCTCTGGTGTAGCTCGGCAGCATAGCGCGACAAAAGCATCCGTTGGAAAGGCTTCGGGGCTACACCTAGAACTTCTAGGAAAGTGAAGTCGACGAAGGTATGAGTTCGAAGTCGCAGTCCTATAGCTTCTGTACTGGCATATGGTGTGAGGGTCAGTAGGCGTGGTAGCGACTGGTTGTAGGGATTGCTACTGTTCGCACATCGGGAATTGTAGCTCTTAAAAATAGCCGAAAACACTGGAGGCGCCATGTGCTACGAGAGTCATGAATATTAATAGACCATTAATAGCAACCGTAAGTCGCCATTGTGCGTGACCGCAAAGTAGCCACAAATGATTTAAAGAAATTGTGTTCGCGACGATTACTAGGAGTTAACCCTAGCTGAAACTACGCTCTGCATGAGATATGCAGACAAAAGTGTGGCTATTTTATGTATCTCTATTTCTTTTCAGCAGACGCAGTAGTACCGATTCCAAAGACCGGGGTTAGGTTCGAAGCCTCTCTGGAGTAAGTGAACGAGGGACATTCCCTCCGCAAGGAGCTACTCCTGAAATTTTTGAACGGTCTTCGAGATCTTGAGGCAAAAACCCCAGATCTTTTCGAAATGGCCAACACGTTGATTTCCTTAAATACATACAAACAAAGCCTTTCCTAAATATTTTTTTTTTAAATAGAAAAATCAAGCTTTTTAAAGTAAGAACACCGGCGTACGCCGGCGCGCCGCCTACGCCGCCGCCACCGGTATATAATAGAGCCTACGCCGCCGCCGCCGATAAAGAGATCGGCGTAAACCTCTATGTGACACCTACCATATTAAGTAGAAGATAATAAAAAAGTTATGCAGGGCGAAATCAAAAGCCCTTGGAATCTTGGCAGGAATACTGTTCGTGGTATTACATATATAAATAAATTAGCGGTACCCAACAGACAAAACGCCTTCACATATACAACTAAGGGTCACTCCCTTTTAGAACCCTCATTAATACCTTTAATTTGATACCCATAACGTACAAACACATTCTAGAGTCACTCCTGGTCCATCTTTATGTTGATATCTCGAAAAGGCATCCACCTATAGAACTAAGGCCCATTCCCTTTCAAAATACTCATTAACACCTTTCATTTGATACCCATATCGTACAAACAAATTCTAGAGTCATCTCTGGTTCACCTTTATGGCGATATCTCGAAAAGGCGTCCACCTATAGAACTAAGGCCCACTCCCTTTTAAAATACTCCTTAATACCTTTCATTTGATACCCATATCGTACAAAGTGATTCTAGAGTCACCACTGGTCCACCTTTATGGCGATATCTCGAAAAGGCGTCCACCTATAGAACTAAAGCCCATTCCGTTTCAAAATACTCATTACCACCTTTCATTTGATACCCATATCGTACAAACACATTCTAGAGTCACCCCTGGTCCACCTTTATGGCGATATCTCGAAATGGCGTCCACCTATAGAACTATGGCCCACTCCCTTTTAAAATGCTCTTTAATACCTTCCATTTGATACCCATGTCATACAAACACATTCCAGGATTACCATAGGTTCATTTTCCTAAATGGTGATTTTCCCTTATTTTGTCTCCAAAGCTCTCACCTGAGTATGTAATGTTCGGTTACACCCGAACTTAGCCTTCCTTACTTGTTGGTAATTAAAACTGTACGTGCCTAGCATAGATTGGTGGCCGGTGTAGCAGAATCAAGAAAATTATGCTGCCATGAACCAATGAACAGATACCACATTAAACAAGTAAGGAAGGCCAAGTTCGGGTGTAACCGAACATTCCATACTCAGCTGAGAGCTTAGCTGCGTTGGTTTCGTAGGGTTTAGCAGACGGTCTATAAATGGTTTTTAATTCCATATCACATACGTTTTCGAGATATCGACCAAAATGTGGACCAGGGTGACCCAGAACATAATCTGTCGGGTACCGCTAATTTATTTATGTATGCAGTGGCGTTGTGGCACCCGGTGCGGAAGTTAATGGTGTCACCCCATCGAAAGTAAAAAGCATTAGATTGTATATGATAAAGGTCATGGATCATTTATTATTTATAATATTGAAGAAATAACAAAACACAATAATAATTAAGACAGAAAAGAAATTGTTATACAATTAAAATTTCTTCTTTCTAGCTTTGACAGCTGTAAACTTAGCAATTACTTCATCGAAATTTATATTTTGTATTGCCTCGTGGTCGATGGCTAATATGCCAAGATTGCTAAACCGCGATTGGGTCATTATTGCCCGCAAATATTTCTTTATTAATTTTAATTTACTGAAACTTCTCTAACACGAAGCTACCGACATGCAAACCGCCATGAACAATTTCAGTGCAATCATAATATTAGGAAGAGATTCTGTAAAATCCCATTCTTATTCTTGATAGAATATTAATGAATTCATTCTGTATATCTGGTGACATATATGATACTTTTAAAGTTTTATCTTCCTCCAATTTCATCATGTGTTCTTTCAACACTACATCATACTTTGACAATAGTTTTACTAATTCCAAAAAAATTGCCTTTATTTTTAGTTTTGTCCTTCATCATGTCCACGAAACGCCAAGTTTTGTTTAGCCAGAAATAAAGTTATATCTAGTAATGTAGTCAGAAGATATTTCCACTTCTGTTTCTCTATATCCATCAATTGCAAAACTGCGTCATCTATTGTTTTATTCAATTTATTCTCATTTCTAAAGTTTTCCATTTCTCAAGATTTTCTAGATGTTCATTTGAACAAAACAAAAATCATCTTTTGCATTTGTATCAAGGTGAAAATCAATTTCTTTTGATGAACTTGGGCTGCCATCAGTTTTTGTAACATACTTAAAAATCGATCCAGACATACTCTGAGTTACCACCAATCTAGCCCGTTTGACTTTCCTTTGCTGAAATCCACTTTTTCTTTTGGATGTATGCACTCCCCGGGGCATTTTTCACTTGATGTTTGTTTCTTACACTAAAACAAAAAGCCAGTTGTTATGGTCTATAATGTGAGAATATTTTCTCATAAACTAGTTATATGAAATTCAATTATAAAATTATCTTACCTGTAAAACATTCGATATGAATCAATCAATCTTTTTAATCTTCACAAAACAGCATTTAGGTTTCTAAAATATATTTTTTCTTTTTATTATCTATCACTACGGAATAATACACGTTTAACAATTCACGCCAACCAAAAACAACACACGAAACAAATGAGAAATGTTGCAACTGAGACGTCAAAGATCGCGAGTATCTATGGGACGGGGAATCCCAGCATCAGACTCTTTTGTGGGAATACCCGAATTATACATAGAGCTGATGTAGTGCTAGTGGGGTAATCCTAGAAAAAGACATTTTTGTGCTAGCGATTTTTTTTGTTCGTACATTGTTCTTAAAGGTGAGAGACCTGGTGGGTGTCACCCCAAAAAAGGGGACACGCGGTGCGAACCGCCCCCGCCGTCCCCCTTTTGCTACGCCACGTATATGACGAATTTAAAAGAATATTTTCCGGTGTACCTTGGCCCTCTTCCATTATTTTCAATTAATTGATTTCTCACCGAGCAAGGCCAGACAACGAATTCCCGAGTGCTGTTGGTTTCACGGTTCATTTGGTACTCCTCCTGCTTTTCTTCGCCAAGTGTCTATTCATTGCCGACAACCATTTGCAGGTTGAATTCGCCGCAAGTGTTACAGTTGTTATTGTCCTGCTCACTCAACAGCAATCGGGACTACGTTCAGCCACCGCTCAGTGTTGTCTCTTGCTACCACTCATTTATTTGTATAGTGTATGCACTCTCCCAAAACCCATTAAATAGAATAATCCCATTTGCACACAAAGGATAGCAAATCAACAGGAGTAAATAGAAGAAAAACCGAAACAACAGGTTGGCACACAAGTTAGTATAAGCCTGCACAGAAAAACTGCACTGAGAAAAATTATATATTCCGACATATATATGTAATACCACGAACAGTCTTCCTGCCATGATTCCAAGGGCTTTTGGTTTCGCCCTGCAGAACATTTTCACTTTCTTCTACTTAATATGGTAGGTGTCACACGCATTTAACACATTTTTTTCTAAAGTTATATTTTGCGTCAAAAAAACCAATCCAAACACCATGTTTCATACCTTTTTTCGTGTTTGGTATAGAATTATGGCATTTTTTCATTTTTCGAAATTGTCTATATTGAAAAAGTGGGCGTGGTCATAGTCGGATTTCGCCCATTTTTAATACCAAGACAAATAAGGAAGGCTAAGTTCGGGTGTAACCGAACATTACATACTCAGCTGAGAGCTTTGGAGACAAAATAAGGGAAAATAACCATGTAGGAAAGTGAACCTAGGGTAACCCTGGAATGTGTTTGTATGACATGGGTATCAAATGAAAGGTATTAAAGAGTATTTTAAAAGGGAGTGAGCCTTAGTTATATAGGTGGACGTCTTTTCGTGATATCGCCATAAAGGTGGACCTGGGGTGGCTCTATAATGCGTTTGTACGATATGGATATCAAGGTATTACTGAGGGTTTTAAAAGGGAGTGGCCCTTAATTGTATATGTGTTTCGTATTGTATGTGTTTTCGAGACATCGACCAAAATGTGGACCAGGGTGACCCAGAACATCATCAGTAGGGTACCGCTAATTTATTTATATATGTAATACCACGACCAGTATACCTGCCATGATTCCAAGGGCTTTTGATTTCGCCCTGCAGGACATTTTCGTTTTCTTCTAATTACTATTGTAGGTATCACACCCATTTTACACGGTTTTTTTTTAAGTTATATTTTACGCCAAAACAACCAATCCAAACACCATGTTTAATCCCTTTTTAAACGGTTTTATTTAGGTTGACCTGACAGGCTGCACGGTTGCACGGCCGGCCGTTGTGAACGAATTTTGTAATTAAAATTTAAGTAACTTCCCGATAAGCTACAAGCCGGAAACTTGGAATATAGTTCAGAACCCTATGACAGTGCAATAATACGAAAAAAATCGCCGCTAGGCGGCACAAGTTTCGAGATATTTACTTTTCGCTTTTATTTAATTGTTGATCAACGCACTAGATTGATGAGGAATGTGATTACTAGTACCTAGGACCTACCTAATTATTTTCTAGCTTTTACTATTATTATTATTTCATGTAAGTATTGTTTTCAATAAAACCGTTTAACTTAAAATTTGTTTAATTGTTTTATTTCGTATTTGGTAAAGAATTATGGCATTTTTTCCATTTTTCGAAATTTTCGATATCGAAAAAGTGGGCGTGGTCATAACCGTATTTCGCCCATTTTTAATACCAATATAAAGTGAGCTCAGATTAGTACGTGAACTAAGTTTAGTAAAGATATATCGATTTTTGTTCAAGTTATCGTGTTAACGACCGAGCGGAACGACAGACGGTCGACTGTGTATAAAAAATGGGCGTGGCTTCAACCGATTTCGCCCATTTTCACAAAAATCAGTTATTTTCCACTTTTATCAAATTTTACAAGGATTGGTAAATTTTTGTTCGACTTATGGCATTAAAAGTATTCTAGACAAATTAAATGAAAAAGCGGAGCCACGCCCATTTTAAAATTTTCTTTTATTTTGGTATTTTGTTGGGTCATATCATTACTGAAGTTGATTGTTGACGTAATTTACTTATATACTGTAAAGATATTAAATTTTTTGTTCAAATTTGACTTGACATTTTTTTTTTAAAGTGGGAGTGTTCGTCATCCGATTTTCTAATTTTTATTTAACACACATATAGTAATAAGAGTCACGTTCCTGCCAAATTTCATCATAATATCTCAGGATGCGGAGAACGCTCAAAATACGATCTCTAAAACAACCTATCGCTCAATTAAAATTGAGTGCTTGGTATTTCTCGCGAGTAAGAAATCGAATTTGCCTACGAATGAATAAACAATCTCTCACAAGATACAACAATTTTCACAAAACTTCTTTTCAAGCGTGGTGATTCGATTTTTCGGTATCGATCGTTATTTGCGAGCGTCCACTGCAAAACTCAAATATTTTCTCGTTTTAAAAAGATCGATCGCGCGATCGATCACGAGCGTTCGTTTGAAAATCAATATAATGTGTAAAATAAACAATCTTTTAAATAATGGTGATGCAATATATTTGAGTTTGCCCTTGATAAGTTGAATGAAAAGAATATCTTTTTTTATAAGTAATATGTGAAAAATTGAATTAATTAATTTTTAGATAAATTGTAAATAAATTAAACAATTTTTTTTTAAATGTTCTCATACATTAAGCCATAAAGGGTTATCCCCTCTTAACACAAAGAAAAGTTACTATTTTTGTAATAAGCATTTAACAAAACTGAACAATTTACTTGAATTTATTTCTAATTTATATGTATTGCGATCGTCTAGAGGAGTAGGTCCCAAGTACATACAAAATTATCAGTAATGAGAAATTATACAAATGCATATACATATGTACATTGGGGTGGGTTTTGTTATAATGAAAAAGTTTTTCAAGGCATCTAAAAATATAGCCGTATAAAATTTCAAATATTTATTTGTTGTTTTATGTTCAGAATAGTCTCATATGGACCTTATTTTTTCTATACAAATATAAAAAGTGTGGGTTAGTCCCGGGCAAAGCAATATCAAAAAGAGTTGTCTCAATTATACCTACATAGTTAGTTAGGGTAGTTTCGCAAACAATCTAAGGGTATTTCTGCGATGAAAAACTTAGACCCTGGGCCAATCGCATGAAAAAGTAAAATTTTGACAAACCCAAGGAAAATTTTGATACTTATCGTGGTGAATACGAACGTCAGATGTTTCCCTAGCCAATGAGCCTAGGTAAAATATTGATAATCGCTAGGTAAAATTTGACAATTACTTTTGTGTGCTCGTGATATATTTTGTTTCAGAAATGCAAAAAATAATAGCTTTTCAAGCAACAACATCTAAATCGAAAATTTTTCACCAAAATGGAAAATTTTTAAACCTCATTTTTCCATTGAGTAAAATGTTATCGATTGACACACAGCCTTATTAGCGAAAATTCATCTGCTGTGCAGTTCCCGTTCGGAGTCCCGCCAATTTGTAGGTAAAATTGAAAAGAAGCACGACGCAAATCGGAAGAGAAGCTCAATATAAATCTCCTCGGAAGTAAATCGAGTCAGGTATTTATTTTTTTTAGCTATTCGGATGTCCTGAACTATTTTTCACTATATCAAATGCAAATAAAATTTGTTTGGCACACCCTAATATACAGATATGCTACCAATGCGAATATGCAAGCATACTTATATGTATGATTCTAATATGTTTTTTTGAAATAAATTTATTTACCTAAAAGGTGGACCAGGGGTGACTCTAGAATGCGTTTGTACAATATGGGTATCAAACGAAAGGTGTTAATGAATATTTTAAAAGGGAGTGGGCCTTAGTTCTATAGGTGGACGCCGTTTCGAAATATCGCCATAAAGGTGGACCAGGGGTGACTCTAGAATGTGTTTGTACGATATGGGTATCAAATTAAAGGTATTAATGAGGGTTTTAAAAGGGAGTGGGCCTTAGTTCTATAGGTGGACGCCTTTTCGAGATATCGCCATAAAGGTGGACCAGTGGTGACTCTAGAATATGTTTGTACGATATGGGTATCAAATGAAAGGTGTTAATGAGTATTTTTAAAAGGGAGTGGGCCTTCGTTCTATAGGTGGTCGCCTTTTCGAGATATCGCCATAAAGGTGGACCAGTGGTGACTCTAGAATATGTTTGTACGATATGGGTATCAAATGAAAGGTGTTAATGAGTATTTTTAAAAGGGAGTGGGCCTTCGTTCTATAGGTGGTCGCCTTTTCGAGATATCGCCATAAAGGTGGACCAGGGGTGACTCTAGAATGTGTTTGTACAATTATTGGTATCAAATTAAGGGTATTAATGAGAGTTTTAAAAGGGAGTGGTGGTAGTTGTATATGTGAAGGCGTTTTCCAGATATCGACCAAAATGTGGACCAGGGTGACCCAGAACATCATCTGTTGGATACCGCTAATTTATTTATATATGTAATACCTGCCAAGATTTCAAGGGTTTTTTATTTCGCGCTGCAGAGCTTTTTCATATTCTTCTACTTAATATGGTAGGTATCACAGCCATTTTACAAATTTTTTTCTAAAGTTATATTTCGCGTCAATGAACCAATCCAATTACCATGTTTCATCCCTTCTTTCGTATTTGGTATAGAATTATGGTATTTTTTTCATTTTTCGTAATTTTCGATATCGAAAAAGTGGGCGTGGTCATTGTCGGATTTCGTTCATTTTTTATACCAAGATAAAGTGAGTTCAGATAAGTACGTGAACTAAGTTCAGTAAAGATATGTCGATTTTTGCTCAAGTTATCGTGTTAACGGCCATGCGGAAGGACAGACGGACGACTGTGTATAAAAACTGGGCGTGGCTTCAATCGATTTCGCCCATTTTCACAGAAAACAATTAACGTCATAAAATCTATGACCCTACAAATTTTCAAAAGGATTGGTAAATTTTTGTTCGACTTATGGAATTAAAAGTATTCTAGACAAATTAAATGAAAAAGGGCGGAGCCACGCCCATTTTGAAATTTTCTTTTATTTTTGTATTTTGTTGCACCATATCATTACTGGAGTTGAATGTTGACATAATTTACTTATATACTGTAAAGATATTAAATTTTTTGTTAAAATTGTACTTTAAAAAAAATTTTTTTTTAAAGTGGGCGTGGTCCTTCTCCGATTTTGCTAATTTTTATTGAGCGTACATATAATATTTGGAGTAACGTTCCTGCCAAATTTCATCATGATATCTTCAACGACTGCCAAATTACAGCTTGCAAAAGTTTTAAATTACCTTCTTTTAAAAGTGGGCGGTGCCACGCCCATTGTCCAAAATTTTATGAATTTTCTATTTTGCGTCATAAGTTCAACACACCTACCAAGTTTCATCGCTTTATCTGTCTTTGGTAATGAATTATTGCACTTTTTGGGTTTTTCGAAATTTTCGATATCGAAAAAGTGTTCCTGGTTATAGTCCGATATCGTTCATTTTAAATAGCGATCTGAGATGAGTGCTCAGGAACCTACATACCAAATTTCATCAAGATACCTCAAAATTTACTCAAGTTATCGTGTTAACGGACGGACGGACGGACGGACATGGCTCAATCAAATTTTTTTTCGATCCTGATGATTTTGATATATGGAAGTCTATATCTATACCGATTTCTTTATACCTGTACAACCAACCGTTATCCAATCAAACTTAATATACTCTGTGAGCTCTGCTCAACAGAGTATAAAAATATGAATTCAAAGAAAATATAAAATATTTAAAAGAGATTCATGCGATGTAGTAAAACTTGAATAGAACTTTTAGAAATTTACTTTTTCCAGTAAAATATTATTGAGCTTAATCATAAGTAAATCATTTATTGTGTTACTGCTTAATCTGGAGCGCTGCTTAGTGAGAATTGTAGATAACGCACTAAATCCGCTCTCAACGGAAACTTGACTTGACGGAACAGCTAAAATGACTTCAGCCAGCTTATACTAGTGGTGGGATTATTTTCGAATTATATCCGAATAAACGTTATTCGAATAAACGAATAAATTTATTCGTTTCAAATAATCCGGATAATATTTATTCGGATTTTTTATTCGTTTATCCGGATAGTACTATCCGGATAATTTTTATTCGGATAATACTATCCGGATAGTACTATCCGGATAGTGCGCACTATCCGGATACTTGGAATAGTAAAATAAAAGACATTGCGTTTATGTACGCTTGTGCAGATGAGCATGCATATATATTTATACGTGCATATATTTATGTGTGTATAGATGCATATATGCATATATTTTTGTTTGTTTGGGGTTGCTTTGTTAATATTCATTTATTTAGTTACATATATTTACGTAACCAAAGTTGTGCTTGAGGCTTAAGCTAGAAATAGTTATCGGGGTCGTTTACAACTGTACTGATCATAGAACTTTGCTTATTAGTAAACAGGTGTGGAAATGGTAATATGGTAGGGATTTTTGTTTCCCATATACATACATATATACATATGTATGTATGTAAGTTGTATGGAAAATGTTTGTTTTGATATCGTTTGGTTTGTATAAACATCTAATTGGTCACCATTAAAAAAATAAGTTTACATGTCATTGTCAACATTTTTTGCGAAGTCTGATGGATCAAAAGTTATTTAAGGTCAATGTTAACTTAATGAAAACTTTTGAAAAAATTTCCTAAAATAAAGTTTGAAGCAATCAATTTTAAACGTAACAAAATTCTAGTGGAATTAGTGACTAGTTTCAAAAACGGCTGTCTGTCTGTTTTTGCCGCTCCTTAAAATTTTGATTGTCCTTGAACGCGTTAAACGCTGTAATATAAATACCCAAATGTGCATATAAGCATATTCTAACATATGTACATGTTGTATTCTTGCAGATTCCTTTGAAATTAGATTCATATACAAGTGCATGTGGGTATCTCTATGTGTATGTATATGTATTCAAGAAAATGCGCAAAGGGTGATATGAAATAAGAGTCCCACCTACTTTTACGGTTAGTGTGGGTATTATGTTTATTTTTTTTATTTAATTTTGTTGATGCTTGGACTAGCTGAGTATTTTTGCTTGCGAATGAAATTCTTTTCTTTTAAATCTTTTGGTTGTTGCAATACTTTTATGTGGGCATACTCGTGTATTCTACCTACTACTGACTGACCTAACTACTGCTACTGACTGATCACAGTCCTACAACCGGAAATACATACGTGTAGGTAATTCTAAAATAAATTTGCATATACATAGATGGAAATATTCAGGCAAACTTTTCCTTCGGTTTTTAGTTGTGGATTTTTAATCGATTATGTATATGTTCTTTGTCTTTCTTTAAATGCCGCGCTTGGAAATTTCGTTAACAATAAATATTAACCAGCATTGTCCTTTTATATCCTGCATCGCATTGTTTATATGTACATAAGTATGTACGTATTTCATGGAATAGAATAGAAAACTTTAACTGCTACTGAGTGACCTAACTACGAACGTTACAGCAGATCGCTTAAAAAAAAGATGCGTAAAGTAAAAGAGTTTTACACCTCAAGCAAGAACGTTCTGTTGATCCAAGCATAAATCAAGACATTTAAAAAATTACAATGCCCAGAAGCAAAGTTTGGCAACATTTTACAATCGTGGAAAACACTGGTGAAGCCGCCTGCAATTATTGTAATGCTGTGCTAAAACACATGGGATCCACTACTGGTTTATGGAACCATTATAACTTCAAGCACAAACTCAGTTTTGGAGTTGATTATCAGCAAGCAACTTCAAGCAGCAATGCTACTGATGATTTTAGAGAAATTTTGCCACCAAACCGGAAACGGCAGTCACGAGTTAGTACATCAATCAGCAATTCCTGCAATATCAGTCAAGACCGGCAGGAACTGATAACACAGGCGTTAACGAAAATGTTGACATTGGATATGCTGCCGACGTCGTTTGTTGAAAATGAAGGATTTAGGTCCTTAATGAGTACTTTGGAGCCAAGCTACAAAGTTCCTTGTCGGAAAACTATTCGGAAACGAATTGAAGCTCTGTACTTTGACGAATTAGCCAAAGCTAAAGATATCATTGGCAAGGTTAATGCATATATAGCCCTAACCACAGATGGTTGGACTTCAAGGGCGTTAGATTCCTACGTCACAATAACAGGTTAGTTGTCTACAATATATCTATTTATGGTTGGCTTGCGGCCAGTCTTATGTAAATAATTTTTTTCATGCGTGGCATTTTTTCGAGCGTTCTAAGAGTTATGCCAAAAAATAATTTCTTAAAATAAAATTTTTTATATTTTAATTGAAAAACTCTTTTGGAAAAATAAAAATTTATATTATATATACATTTTTTTTATAAAAATATTTGTCTGTAGCGCATTATTTTGATTCTGATTGGATCCTACATTCAATGAATTTGAAAACAGATGAATTGGGTTCAAGTCACACATCGGAAAACTTGCACAACTTTCTTCTGGACTCCATAGAGGAATGGGGAATTTCCGGAAGAATATCAGCTGTAGTGCACGATAATGCAAAAAATGTGACAAACGCGGTTCGGAATTTGCAAAGCAAGGAAATAGGCAACGTGGCTTGTGCAGCACATACGCTGCAGTTAAGCATTAAAAAAGCCATGGAGATGGAAGACTGTAGCAACCTCTTAAAAAAGGCATCAAATTTAGTAAGTGCCTTCAACCATTCATCTAAAAGAACTGCAGCACTAGAGAAACACCTTGAGCAACTTGGAAAACCCGCACTGTCTCTAATACAAAGTTGCCCCCCAAGATGGAATTCCAGTTTTTATATGGTCGAGCGGTTAATAAACCTGAGACCATCATTGGAAGCAGTGCTCGCAGATAGAGAATTTTTTGATGGTCGAACGGCCCAAAAAATGGAAGTTTTTGAGGGCGAATGGCTGAAGCTAATTGACGTCTGTAATTTGTTGCAGCCTTTAGAGAAAGCAACAACTGTGTTGTGCTCTGAAGCTATTATAACAATATCCTTAGTTCAGCCAATTATAAATAGTTTAGTATACAAACACCTCAGACCGAACTGCAATGATTCCAGTTTTGTAATGGATATCAAAAACAAAATTTCCGATGACTTGGTTCAACGGTTTGGGCTTTATACAACGTTGGAAACACGATCCGTCGAACCATGTCACATCGCATCATTCTTAGATCCGCGATATAAGAATTTACTTTTTGAAAGTTCAGAGGAGTTCAGAGCGAAGATATGTGCAACGGCAAAAGAACTATATAAATCCGGCATAAACACGCCGTCAACTTCGGTCGCTCAGGATGCACCAACAGTGATGGATATACTTCTTTGTGGCGACAACATAAATGAAATGCAGGATGAGTACGAAAGATGTATTTCAGAGCCTCAGATAAACCACAATTTAGAGGCAAGAATTTGGTGGAAGGATCATGAAAAGCAATATCGCTTACTTTCTATGCTGGCAAAGAAATATCTTGCCATACCAGCTACTTCAGCAAGTTCCGAGCGAGTTTTCTCAAGTGCTGGTAATATTGTTAAGCCTTAAAGAAGTAAACTTAAACCATATCTTGTATCAGCTTTAATATTTTTACACCAAAATAAGAAAAGTTAAATATTTACACAGATTTTAGAACTAAGTCATCATCTACATATATATAAATAAGAAAATCAACTTTATGTGACACTGAAATGAATAATTAAGCAAAGATTGTTTTTATTGTAAGTATGTATATAAAAGAAATAAATAAATAAAATTTTATCATGAAATTAAAAAAAATTGTTCACTTTGAAGGGCAAAGGTTAAGGTTTTTTGCTTTTTGAATGTCTTATAACTCGAAAAAAGCCTCAAAATACTACTGATTATTTGTGATAAGTGATTTGTCTTCTGTTCAATACGGAGTATAGGCACCCACACCATCAACAAAAAGAAGATGGTATCCTCATTTTATACTTTCCATTGTTTCGTTTTTTATTTATGAATAAGTTACGCGATGCAGGATATAAAAGGACAATGCTGGTTAATATTTATTGTTAACGAAATTTCCAAGCGCGGCATTTAAAGAAAGACAAAGAACATATACATAATCGATTAAAAATCCACAACTAAAAACCGAAGGACAAGTTTGCCTGAATATTTCCATCTATGTATATGCAAATTTATTTTAGAATTACCTACACGTATGTATTTCCGGTTGTAGGACTGTGATCAGTCAGTAGCAGTAGTTAGGTCAGTCAGTAGCAGGTAGAATACACGAGTATGCCCACATAAAAGTTTTGCAACAACCAAAAGATTTAAAAGAAAAGAATTTCATTCGCAAGCAAAAATACTCAGCTAGTCCAAGCATCAACAAAATTAAATAAAAAAAATAAACATAATACCCACACTAACCGTAAAAGTAGGTGGGACTCTTATTTCATATCACCCTTTGCGCATTTTCTTGAATACATATACATACACATAGAGATACCCACATGCACTTGTATATGAATCTAATTTCAAAGGAATCTGCAAGAATACAACATGTACATATGTTAGAATATGCTTATATGCACATTTGGGTATTTATATTACAGCGTTTAACGCGTTCAAGGACAATCAAAATTTTAAGGAGCGGCAAAAACAGACAGACAGCCGTTTTTGAAACTAGTCACTAATTCCACTAGAATTTTGTTACGTTTAAAATTGATTGCTTCAAACTTTATTTTAGGAAATTTTTTCAAAAGTTTTCATTAAGTTAAAATTGACCTTAAATAACTTTTGATCCATCAGACTTCGCAAAAAATGTTGACAATTACATGTAAACTTATTTTTTTAATGGTGACCAATTAGATGTTTATACAAACCAAACGATATCAAAACAAACATTTTCCATACAACTTACATACATACATATGTATATATGTATGTATATGGGAAACAAAAATCCCTACCATATTGCCATTTCCACACCTGTTTACTAATAAACAAAGTTCTATGATCAGTACAGTTGTAAACGACCCCGATAACTATTTCTAGCTTAAGCCTCAATCACAACTTTGGTTACGTAAATATATGTAACTAAATAAATGAATATTAACAAAGCAGCCCCAAACAAACAAAAATATATGCATATATGCATCTATACACACATAAATATATGTACGTATAAATATATATGCATGCTCATCTGCACAAGCGATGAGCGTAACATAAACGCAATATCTTTTATTTTACTATTCCAAGTATCCGGATAGTGCGCACTATCCGGATAGTACTATCCGAATAAAAATTTTCCGGATAGTACTATCCGGATAAACGAATAAAAAATCCGAATAAATATTATTCGGATTACGAATACCTGGCGAATAAAAGAGTTTATTATTCGGATAATTTTTATTCGGATAGTCCCACCCCTAGCTTATACAAATCCTTTTCTTTTGTGGACAGATTTTTCCAATAATCAAGTATATTAGCCGCAAAAGGCTTCATTTCGCCGTATGCTAAATTATCGAGCTTTTGGCGGATACTAGCATTGCGTTCAGTTGTCAATGTGCACCTGGTCATGATGTTGAACTCCTCTTCTAAAATACTGTAGGGATCATTAAGCAAACCTAGCGCAGTATCTTCTGATGAATTTCTTTCGTTAGGCGAATTGCATTCTCCATTCAAGGAATTAAGGCTTGCGTTTGTTCGTAATATATGCACCTGAGGAAATGACAATTTTCAAACAAAAGCACATAGTTAGATTTTTTACACATACCACTGCACTTTTCTTCTGCTCATCAGTCATATACGGTGAATCTAAGAAGTTAAGTCTTGGATCGAGGTATATACCAGCAAGGAGTGCGATGTTGTTCATCAATATTTCTTTTCTCTTTTCCATAGATTTTAACAGTTTGGCAGCAAAAGCATTTCCAGTCATTCTTTTTAATTTGACTTCACATATTAGCCAATCTCTGCAGAAATCACCAATGATGTATTGCTCAGTTTGAAGTTGCTTTGTACATTGCGCCATTGGTTTGAATGCATCGGCAAAGCTTTCCACAAAGCTCCAATCAATTTCAGTATCAATAGGAAACTCGATCTCGTTCCTATTTATGTGATCTTTTAAACTCAACAGGGACTCCATCATTTGGTTGAGTTCCAGCGGGTGATGTTGTCCAGAGGTGGCATACGTATGTCCGCAGTGTTACGACCACGCCTAATGCTCGCCCTTAGGAGTTTCACAATTTTTCTGCAATCTTCTAATTTTCCTTGCATATGCTTGAAGAAATCATGAGCTGCAAGTTGAATTGTATGCGCATCACATCTAACTATGGCCAGCAGTGAATTTAAGCGATCGTGTAACTGATTCGCAGTCGTCATCCTCGTTTTCTGAAGGAACCTCCAACTCATCATTTTGCAAGTCTGACATTTCCTGCTGGAGTAGTTGGGAGGCTTTTATCATGTTTGTCAGTTCAATTTGATATTCCCGTAGGCATTTTAATATTTCCTCTTTTAAGAAATATGCCGTATGCCTCTTTTTCAAGTGTATCATACCAATAGTGTTTATCACAATTTTAAAATCTTTGGTGTATTGAATATTTATACCCAATATACTTTTTCCCATTCTTGTAGCAATATCAATCTTTAAACAACATTTTCTTGGAAAAGTTTTGTTTCAAAATATTTTTTATGTTATCTGCGATAAGGTTCACGTGTTCAACGATATTTTTAGAATTCAAATTTAAGTTAAACTTTTTTTCATAGGGTGCAATCATTTGCTTAAGATATAGTTCGTCGTTGAAAATTCGAAAGGGTATGTTTTTTACAGTTACCAGTCCAACACAACATTTTATAAACTCGGTTTTATTTAATTTTACACGACTTGAGTCCTTACTTGCACTTGTGGATGGTTCCACTTCACCAAAGCTATGTTTATGTATGGACTCGTAGTGTCTTTTAATGTTTCCTAATATATGCCCTTTAAGTTTTTTTTCGCATAAAAGGCATTTTGACAAATTGGTATCTTTATTAAAGGCCACAAGTTTTGCCTTGTCAATATTCCACGTTTTCCCCATCTTTTTTTTTATTAATATAATACTAATAAGATTAAAAACAATCTACCACGTATATATAACTTTTTTTCGACTGATTAAACTCAAGTTTTTGCATTCGCACCCTAGGAAGAACAATCGCGATTGCTCAAAAACTCGATCTCTCACGATAAATGCTAAGTTCAACGAACGTTCGTTAAAATATTTTTCGTAGTTGAGAGACCGCAGGCAATACACATCGAAAACGAACGAGCGTACAAAGCGATCGATCGCGGCAGAAAGGCTGGTGTGAAAAGTTGTTTATCTAATCTCTCAAAAACGAAAAAGGTATACATATTTTGTTTTGGAATCGTTCGTCCTTATAAGTATTTATCGCGAGAAATCGGGAACGTAAAATGAGATAATACGAGAAAATCATGTTTTTGAGCAATCGCGATCGAATTTTTGCGCACCCTGTAATATCTTCAACGACTGCCAAATTACAGCTTGCAAAACTTTTACATTACCTTCTTTTAAAAGTGGGCGGTGCCACGCCCATTGTCCAAAATTTTACCAATTTTCTCTTCTGCGTCATAAGGTAAACTCATCTTCCAAGTTTCATCGCTTTATCCGTCTTTGGTAATGAATTATCGCACTTTTTCTGTTTTTGGAAATTTTCGATATCGAAAAAGTTGGCGTGGTTATAGTCCGATTTCGTTCATTTCAAATAGCTATCTGAGATGAATGCCCAGGAACTTACATACCAAATTTCATTAAGATACCTCAAAATTTACTCAAGTTATCGTGTTTAGGGACAGACCGGTCCGGCCGGCACTTCCACTTTTATCAATAAGTGGTTTTAAATTTTGGCAGGCACACGGTAAAAACTTTGACCCCAAATCTGAAATATTTTGGCCAAATTTTGTTTAAATATAGATTATAACGGTCTTGACTATCTTTCTCCTCCTCATTGTAAATTGAATGCTTCTGCTGTAGCTGTTGAGTTGAGTGAGTACGTTTTCAATTTCTTCCGTTTTTACAATGGCAAATAAGTCATATACATACACACTTTGTAAGTAAAACACTTTAAACGAAAATCGGTTCGGATGTATACATTTAGATAAGATTAAGTAATTTATAATAAAAAATTAGTAAAATATTGCTAGACTTCTCGCTAACTATGCAAGGAAATATTTTTGGGACACCGGTGTCGCATATGCGTGAAAGGGTTAAAAATACGGTCATATTGTACACGTCTCTTAACGTGAACTTAATACCTCAATTCAACTGTACAAATATAGAAACGAGCAATTAAGTAAAATTATATTTGTTACTTTGGTATATCAAAAGCTATTTGTTTAACTGATTTAGAATTTGTATTACGCTTGACGCATTAACCATTTTGGCAGGCACACGGTAAAAACTTTGAGTCTAAATCTGGACGTATAATCAAACCAAATTTTCATGTTGTTTTATTTGGAGCTTTTCGGCCGGTTTATCTCAATAAAATCTACTTTTTTATTTCAATCAACGCGTTTCGATGCATATTCGCATCTTCATCAGGCTTCTAATTTATTTTTTAGAAAATACGAAAAACAAAGTTATTAAATGCAGGCAAATTAATATGTTACATATAAAACTGATTTTACATTTCACTAAACTTACATTATTGACAACATTAAATTCGTCTAGTTGTTGAGCACATATAAACATATATACACATAACATTAACAAACAGATACATTTTGTAAAAAAAACTAAACCGCACAACACGTCTTTATTCGTCAATCTTTTGCATTGACTGTGATCGTTGTAGCATAAGCGCACTTTATGTTGTCGACGTCTTCTTTGAAGTTCATCGCTGTATGTATTTGTTGCTGTATGCGCAACCCTTCTAATGTCATCCTTCTTCTGATTCTGTTCTCCACGTCTAATACTTTTGTTTCATCAAAATTGGCTGTGTGTTTACTTTCCGTCAGGTGTTGTGATAGTGCCGTGGAACTTTTTTTGTTTTTAGCATCTTGCTTATGCTCGTATATTCTCGTCCCTAACGATCTTTTCGTTGTTCCAATGTACACTTTACTGCATTTTCCTCCTTCTTTCCCATTGCACTTTATTTCATATACTACATTGTGTAGTTGTTCCTTGTGAATTTTGTCCTTTGTTCTTGTATAAACGTTTTGGATTGTGTGATGTGGTTTGTGTGCATATCCAATATTGGTATTTTTTATTATCTTCCTCAAAGTGTTGGTGTCCGTTATCTTTGTATATATGTAAGTCCGATGTATATTTTCTTATTGTTTTCGTTTACTTTTGCATTATCAATTTTAAGTTTAGTTTTGTTTCTTGCTGTTGTTTTTAGTGCGTCGATTACATTATTAGGGTACCCATTATTTCTTAGTATGTTTTTTATTTGCACCTCGTTGTCTTTCATGAACTCCTGATCACTCAAGGAGTAAACTTTATTTATAAAGTTAATAGCCGTATTCCTTTTTTGAGTCCATGGGTGATTTGATTGAAAATGTATCATTCTTGATGATGCTACGGCTTTTTTGTACCAGTTGATTTTTATATTGTTATCTGGACAATTGTGAATCTCCACATCTAAAAAAGCTAATTTCCTGGACTTTTCTGTTTCGAGGGTGAATTGAATTTTCGTATGTTGTCCATTGAATGTTTTTAGAATTTCTTCCACGTCTTTAATCTTAACTATAGCGAAGATATCATCTACATATTTGGTTATGTATTTGATATGTATGTCTTTGGATCTCAGTTCCGTGAGGCTGTCGTCTATAATTTTATCTAAAACTATGTCAGCTATAGTCGGTGACAAGGGATTGCCCATCGGCATGCCATACATTTGCTGGTAGTACGTTTCATCGTATAAAAAGTAATTATTTTCTCTCAAACAGAACTCTAAAATTTTAAGAAACTGGGTTTTGGGTATTTTGGTTTGTGGTTGGAGAATTGGCCACTTCTTCATTATTGTGGCAATTGCCAGGTGTATCGGTAGGTTGGTAAAAAGAGATACAACGTCTAGTGATATAAGGATTTCATCTTTATCAATGACTGTATTCCTTAGGTGGTCTTTTAGTTGCAGAGAATTTTGTATGTTGTATTCTTCGGATACAATATTTTTTAGGATCTTTCCTATGAATTTTGATAACTTCGAGCATGGTACATTTAACGACGAGGATATCGGTCGAAGTGGAGTGTGCTCTTTATGCACTTTTGGTAACCCGTATAGTCTTGGTGCTCCAACGACTGGACATGCCAAATATTGCTTTTCCTTCTGATTTATATTTCGGGCTTGGTAGAGGTCATTTACAATTTTGTTGTTCTTTCTTAAAAGAGTTTGTGTGGGGTCAGTTTTAATAGTTTTGTATGTGGTTTTGTCGCTCAGTAGGTCTTTCATTTTTCCCTTGTAGTCAGATCTGTACATCATGACTGTCTTATTACCTTTGTCTGCATTTGTAATTATGATAGATTCTTGGTGCCGCTTTATGAATTGTTTGGTTTTTTCGTATATTTTAAGAATGAATTTTTCTTTGGGGCTGTTTTTAGCTTGTTTTTATACGTATTAACCCTCGTTGCGAACTTGCATCTAACCATGTCTTTTTCTTTGTCATTTTCTATTGTTTGTATACCTTGTTCGATGTCTGCTATGAGGTGTATGGGGGAAAAACTTTTTCCAGAAATTGGGAGAGCGAATTTATTTCCTAGGGAGAGTAACCACTGGCACTCTACTGGAATCTCTATTTTGGTTTTATTCATAAACCACTCTTCGTTGTATTTTAGGTCAAATTTCTCAAAATGGTCTCTTACCGATTTTTGCAGTTTTCTATTAAGATTCTCTTCTGTTTTCCTTTTCATATCCTTTAAAAATCTGTTTTGGGTATCCACTACTGAGGTAAATTCATTTTCTTCTAAAATTTCGTATAACCTTTGCCTAATATTTCTTATCTCGTCATTCGCGGTTTTAACCCTCGAAACAGAAAAGTCCAGGAAATTAGCTTTTTTAGATGTGGAGATTCACAATTCTCCAGATAACAATATAAAAATCAACTGGTACAAAAAAGCCGTAGCATCATCAAGAATGATACATTTTCAATCAAACCACCCATAGACTCAAAAAAGGAATACGGCTATTAACTTTATAAATAAAGTTTACTCCTTGAGTGATCAGGAGTTCATGAAAGACATCGAGGTGCAAATAAAAAACATACTAAGAAATAATGGGTACCCTAATAATGTAATCGACGCACTAACAACAACAGCAAGAAACAAAACTAAACTTAAAATTGATAATGCACAAGTAAACGAAAACAATAAGAAAATATACATCGGACTTACATATATACCAAAGCTAACGGACAACACTTTGAGGAAGATAATAAAAAATACCAAGATTGGATATGCACACAAACCACATCACACAATCCAAAACGTTTATACAAGAACAAAGGACAAAATTCACAAGGAACAACTACACAATGTAGTCATTGTACTCATTCAGTCTATGTCTGGTTCTCATTGACCTTCCAGTTTAACCTAACCTA
>NW_027137230.1:0-86952 GCF_040869045.1 Eurosta solidaginis | reverse complement strand
GAATTTATTTTTGCAGATGGTAGGGTTTTATGTGTATATTAATCCACAAGCTGATTTAAGGTTCTATCGCTAACCGTTCAATTTCTACGTTATAGTGGGTGGGGTTAACCGACTAAAAGGGATAAGTATACATATCTATTGAACCAAGCAAGATAGAATCGAATTTATTTTTGCAGATGGTAGGTTTTTATGTGTATATTAATCCACAAGCTGATCCATGGTTATATCGCTAAGGGTTCAATTTCTACGTCATACTGGGTGCGGTTATCCGACTAAAAGGGATAAGTGTCCATATCTATTGAACCAAGAAAGATAGAATCGATTTTGTTTTTACAGATGATATGTTTTTATGTGTATATTAATCCACAAGCTGGTTCAAGGTTCTATCGTTAACGGTTCAATTTCTACGTCAAAGTGGGTGGGGTTAACCGACTAAAGGGGATAGGTGGCCATATCGATGGAACAAAGCAAGATAGACTCGATTTATTTTTGCAGATGATAGGCTTTTATGTGTGTATTAATCCACAAGCTCATCCAAGGTTCTATCGCTAACGGTTCAATTTGTACGTCATACTGGGTGGGGTTAACCGACTAAAAGGGATAAGTGTCCATATCTATTGAACCAAGCAAGATATAATCGAATTTATTTTTGCAGATGGTAGGGTTTTATGTGTATATTAATCCACAAGCTGATCCAAGGTTCTATCGCTAACGGTTCAATTTCTATGTCATACTGGGTGGGGTTAACCGACTAAAAGGGATAAGTGTCCATATCTATTGAACCAAGAAAGATAGAATCGATTTTATTTTTGCAGATGGTAGATTTTTATGTGTACATTAATCCACAAGCTGTTACAAGGTTCTATCTTTAACGGTTCAATTTCTACGCAAAGTGGATGGGGTTAACCGACTAAAAGGGATAAGTGTCCATATCTATTGAACTGTAAGGCAACCCTTATGATAAGTGTTGAGTGACCATAACATCAAGCATTAAATATTAACCACGTCAATTTTTTGACCACACCAATCACTCACCATGAGGGTTACCTTCATAAACGTCACTTTGAATGACGCCAATTAATTTCGCGCATTCAACTCGTCAAGAAGCAAAAGTTTTCAGCAGCTCACATATATATTAAATTTCTAAAGTTGTTAACATTTTTATATTCAACAAATAAAATTTTAAAAAGACGATACTTAAAAAGTAAAGTTCATCAGTTCTTGTGTTTATATATTGAAATCGGTGTGTGTGCGAGAAGTCTACGCAATTAGTATTGTGTGCCTCACTTAAGTTGCGTTAAAGCGTTTGGGCGATAACCTGCGTCAACTACGACGCAAGAATAAAGATGACCACGATGGTCATCTTACATGGCGACCGTGACGATGGTCGTCTTACATGGCGACCGTGGCCATGCCTGCGGCAAAAACTGGCGTCGGGGAAGGAAAAAATTCCCTGCACTACAAAAGCAGCATAATTAAAAATAAAATCTGGAAGAATATGTGCGTGGTGGTTGCGACGAAAAAGTGCGTGGTGGTTGTGCTAATATGAAGAAAATTTGTTTGCAAAATTCATAAAATATATGCAAAAAGAAAATTACTCGAAGTAAGATAATTTCAAAAAATTTACGGAAAATTACAAAAAAAAAAATACAAAAATATATAAAATTCCAAAAAAAATATAAAATTTCAAAAAAATACAAAAAAGTTATAAAATTATAAAAAGACTACAAAAAAAAAAATTCTACAAAATTACAAAAAGTCTACAAAAAATTACAAAATTTCAAAAAGACTACTAACAAATTTTTAATAAAACTTCAAAAATACAAAATCATAAAATTGTAAACCTACAAAACAAACATAAAATTTTCAAAAACCTACAAAAAAAAAGTTATAAATTACAAAAACCAATACAATTTCAAAAAATTTTAAATAGTAAATAAAAACCAAATTTAAAACTAAAACTGGACTTTTACAAAAATTTTGGAACAAAATCCAAAATATACATACATTTAATATACTAAAAAGAAAGAAAGTTATTGGAAAATTGTGGTGTTACATACATACATACACATATATGTTAAAATTTTTTGAACTGGCTGTACTATGCATAACGGTGATGATAAGCACAACCACCAGTGACGCCTTTACAGAGCACCGTTAATAGCGGTTAAATATAACCCCAAGCCATTACTCATCCACAATGCGAGAAAGCAAAAGAAGCTAAAAGACAGAAGCAAGAACGAGAGGCAAATAGGAAAAGCTTCATTTGGTAACGGCAGCAACGGAAGACAACACCAACAACAACAAATTTCAGCAGTATACAAGCAAAGCCAGCAAGCAAAGCAGAAAAAAGGTGGTACAGTACCATAACATATACGTATATAAAATTTTAACTTTGTACATACGTAGGTAGTTTGGCTTTCTCAATATATATACATGTATACTATAAACTTAGCAACAATTTTTCGTAATACACATGTAGCCTTCGCATGTAGCAACACAATTTGACACTTTTGATTATAAACATACTTTTCTTAAACATTTGTTTACTACGCATGTAGCAACACAATTTGACACTTTTGATTATAAACATACTTTTCTTAAACATTTGTTTACTACGCATGTAGCAACATACTTTTTCTACTTTAAAGACAATAACATGTTAAACTAATTAAATTAAGAAATTGAATTTTTCAAATTACTTACATACATAAAATTATTATATTGAAATATAAACATTCAAATTTCGAAAAATTCAAATGTACATTAAGCATAGTAATTTCAAATATACGGCCACCACATGCATATTATCACGCATATATTACTATATTCTTTCTTTTTCAAACATTAACATGGAACTTGAATTTTTTATTTTAAATGCGAACACTGCTTCGTAATAAATACAATCGAAAAAAATATTTTTTCAAATTTATACATTTTTTTTTAAAACCTTTTTGAAACGCAAATTATACATCAATTTTATATGTATAATACCAAAAATATCAAATCTTTTCGCCAAAATTTTGCGATAGTTATTCAAACCTAATCAATTTTGAAAAATTCTCATTGACTTTAAATATCAACATAGACGGGTTACAGTCAATCAGGGTAATGGTGAAAATTTATTTTATCGGTGAAAGCTTACTTTTCTCTTTTTCCAATTATTTCTTCGGAAATTAAGCATCATAGATGTCTAAACATTTACATATTTTTTTTTTGCAACAAATACAGTGCCATTCAAATAGTTAACAATTCCTTCGAAGCATCACACGAATACAGTGTATTCCAAATATTTCAACATATCTTACATTTGCGACTCTTTTCAAACTGTGTATTATATACAGTGTCTTTCAAATATCCCAACAGTTTTTTTCTCTTTGCATTATTAAACGAATACAGTGCGGTTAAAATATTTCAACATTCACTTGCATTTACAAAATAAGTCTTAAATACAGTGCCTTTTGAATATGCGAATCTTTACCATTTACCAATTAACTCATCGATTTTGAATATTTCGAATATTCTCTGATTTTTAAACAAAAAAAAAATTTTTTTAAATTACAAACCACAATTACTGAGCGAATGAATAGTTTCAACTTCATTCTTATATAAACAGTGCCTACAGCGTTAATCTTAACATTTTTCCGAATTTTTTTATGAAACATTTTTTTTTTCTGCCACGGAGGTAAACATTTTCAATAAATGTAATAAAGCTTTCAGATGTCAGTTGTCAAATGTCAGATTTTGATTCCAATTTCAAAAATTTACGCTCTAATTTCACTAAAGTTACTAAACGAGTTTTAAATAACCGATCTATCTCAGCGAAAAAATCAATAGAATATGAAGATGCTTTAATTAAAAGCTATAACCAAATCATAATACAAGTAAATTCATATTTTGAAAATCGAGATAAGCCTAGTTCAATAATCGAAAGTTTGTCAAAGTGCAGAGAACAACTCACTAAATGTTTTTCTAGAATTAACTGCAATATAAAAATACCCAAAGATCTTTCTGAATTAATACAAGAAAGCGAATCAAGTTCGGATTTTGACACTGAGGAAGAATTATCCGACGCATCGACAACTTCAGCTTACAAAGCTAGTATTATTAAAAAAAGTCACGTATCTTTTCTTGAGGATTTCCCTGGATTTTCCAATTCACTCCACAATAATAATTTAGACACAATTAGCGAAGAACAACCAACAATGGCGACTTCAGAGCAAAAGAAAACTTTTATTACTATGTGTGCATCCATAATTAGAGAAAACTACAGCGGCGATCCGCTTTCACTTGCATCCTTTATAGATAAAATAGTTTTGATAGAAGATTTGATGGAAGAAAATTTGACAAATACTTTCATTTCGTTTATAAAATCCAAGTTAGAAGGGAAAGCGCGTGAGGCAATTCCAAATGAAGTAACAACAATTCAACAAATAAAAGATGCATTAAAAAGGTAGAATAAAACCTGACAACTCAAAAGTTGTTGCAGGAAAAATTGCATCGTTAAAAGTTTTTAATAATAATCATACTGAATTCGTTAAACGTGTTGAGGAACTCTCCGATGCTTTAGAACGATCATTAGTTATAGAAGGAATGACTCAGGAAAAAGCGCACGAAATGGCAGTCGAACAAACCGTCAACGTTTGTCGGCTTAACACTCGCTCAGACCTAGTAAAATCAATTTTAGCGTCAACTACGTTTACTGACTCTAAGGATGTAGTTGCGAAGATGATCGTAGAACAAAATAACCAAACAAGTGAAAGGCAGGTACTAGCGTTCAGATCACGTTATAACAGGCAAAATAATAGTTTTCGAGGTAACTTCAGGTCAAATCAATATAATAGGAACAACTTTTCGAGGTACAACAACAATTTTAACAGAAACAACAATAGCAATTATAGGCATAATAACAACAATAATTATGGCTCGCGAAATAATGGTAATTTTCGAAATAACAATAGCAGGCCCGTAAACAGAAACAACAGCAATAACAACAGTAACAACAACAATCGACGTTCAAATACTACAAATAACGCTAGTGTACGCACTTTAAACGCCAACGGCCCTCAGGAGCGAACACTGGGGGACCAGAATCTGAATTAAATAACGTTTTTCAAAATAAATCAATTTATTGTTTAAACCTGAACTACTCAGATTTTATCGAACTGAATTGTAATGACTCTTTTAAAACATGCACTTTCTTAGTAGATACACAGGCTGATATATCAATTATAAAACTTTCAAGTTTAAAACAAAATGTTTCTATAAATAACAACAATATTATAAATATAACGGGTGTTACGACAGATACAGTTTCAACATTGGGTACCATTAAAACAGAACTTTTTTATTCAAATTTTTCAATTCCACATACTTTAAATGTAGTAGATGACAAATTCAACATACCGTCAGATGGTATTTTAGGCAAAGACTTTTTGAAAAAATACAATTGCATCATAGACTATGCAAACGAGAGCATAACAATTGGCATTGGCAAAAATATTCATAAAATTTCAATTTTACATAATACAACCGATAATACATTGATAATTCCTCCTAGATGCGAAGTTTATCGCTTATTTAAGCTGAAAAAATCTAAACATCCAGTTTTTATAGACGCACAGGAAATTTGTAGTGGTGTGTTCACCGCAAAGTGTATTGTTGACACTAACAATCCGATAATAAAGGTATTAAACGTCACTGACGAGGTAAAATACGTAAGAAATTGTAACATAGTTACGGATGAAATCACCAACTATAACGTGTATAAAATCAATGATCTTTCAAAAGATTCGAAAAGGTCAGAGGAATTAAAATCAATTTTAGAAAAACAAATGCCAAACTATGCCAAACCAAAACTTCTCGATTTATGTCTAAAATATGATGATATTTTTGCACTAAAGACCGATCGTATGACACTTAACAACTTTTATGAACAGAAATTACGATTGACAGATACAAATCCTGTTTACATAAAAAACTACCGTTTACCATACTGTCAGAGAGAGGAAATTAATAAACAAGTTGATAATTTATTGCAAAACGATCTTATAGAACACAGCTATTCCAACTATAATAGTCCATTGATACTTGTGCCAAAGAAAAACCCAAATGGACAGAAATCCTACAGGATGTGTGTTGACTTTAGAGCCGTAAACAAAAAATTGATAGCAGACAAATTCCCACTTGCACGAATAGACGATATTCTTGATAATCTAGGCAGAGCCAAATATTTTTCTACATTGGATCTGTATTCAGGTTTTCACCAAATCCCATTAAATAAAGATTCTAGAGACATCACTTCATTCAGCACTGATCGCGGTGCTTTTCGATGGAAAGTTTTACCATTCGGCTTAAACGTAGCTCCGAATTCATTCTCAAGAATGATGTCAATTGCCTTTTCAGGAATTTCTCCAAACCAAGCCTTTTTATATGTCGATGATCTTATAGTCATTGGGTGCAGCGAAGCTCACCATCTTAAAAATTTAGAACAAGTCTTTCAAACATGCAAAAAATTTAATTTGCGTCTAAATCCCGAAAAATGCAACTTCATGCGTTCAGAAGTCACTTTCCTAGGACACAAATGTTCGTCAAAAGGTCTACTTCCAGACGACCCCAAAATAATTGCAATAAAAAAATATCCGAAACCTTGCGATAAAGATGCAGTAAGACGATTCGTGGCATTCGCCAATTATTACAGAAGGTTTATACCAAATTTTGCTTCCATAGCAGCACCTTTAAATAAACTTAGCAGGAAAAGAGTGGAATTTAAATGGGATCAATCATGTGATATAGCATTTGAAAAACTTCGAAAATCTTTAATTTCTCCTCAAATTCTCCAATACCCAGACTTCAAAAAGGAATTTATAATTACTGTCGACGCTTCAAAAATTGGTTGTGGTGCCATTTTAAGTCAAAATAAAGATGGCATTGACTTACCAATTTGTTTCGCGTCCAAATCATTTAATAATTCAGAACAAAAGAAATCAATAATTGAGTTAGAGCTTTTAGCTATATTTTTTGCAATAAAACAGTTCAGACCATACGTATATGGCACACACTTTACAGTAAAGTCCGATCATCGTCCATTAGTTTACTTGTTCAATATGAAAGATCCCTCTTCAAAACTCTCACGTATCAGACTTGAACTGGCAGAGTACAACTTCACTATTGAATACATAAAAGGTAAAACGAACGTAGGAGCAGATGCACTCTCTCGCATCACAATAGAAGAAATAAAAAATTCAGGAACATCAATTTTAGCAGTACAGACAAGATCACAGACAAAACAAGCACAATTAATGCAACAAGAAATACTCAAAGAAGAAAAAGTAAAAGAAAACATAAAATTACAAGTTTATGATAATTTTTCAAACAAATTTTCAAAGAAAATACCCAGAGTAAAATCCCAAATAAATTATGATAAAAGTGGTAAAATTACGAATTTTGAATTAAATGCGCATTTAAAACACAAAAAGATTGAGTTAATTAAGGTTGCGTGTGCTAACAAAATAATACATTTAGATGAATTACTTTTGAAGCTACAAAAAGAAGCTGGCAAGCGCAATATTAATATAATTGAATTGCAAAAAAATGATAATCTTTTTAAATATTTTTCGATATCAGATCTGAAAACCACTGGGAATAAAATTTTAAAACATTTAGAAATCGTCCTAACCGAACCCGTAGAAACTGTGACAGACGAAGACAAAAAACAACAATTAATAACAACTTACCATACCGACCCAATTTTAGGAGGACATTTCGGTAGCAAAAAAGTTTATGCAAAACTCAGAACCAAATATTATTGGAAAGGCATGACGCGCGATATAGCGAAATTTGTTAAAAACTGCGAAAAATGTCTTTTGAATAAGGTTAAGCCAAAAACAAAAGAAAATTTAGTCCTAACCGAAACACCATGTAAGCCATTCGACATTGTTGTCATTGACACTATAGGACCTCTACCTCAATCCGATAATGGTAACAAGTTCGCTGTCACCATTATATGCGATCTCAGCAAATACTTAGTAACGATTGCGATACCTGACAAAAGTGCAAAAACGGTCGCATCAGCTATTTTTGAAAATTTCATACTAATATATGGCATTATGAAAACAATTAAAACTGATTTAGGTACCGAATACAAAAATGAAATTTTTTCAGAGTTAACAAAATTATTAAAAATAGAACATAAATTTTCCACAGCGTACCATCATGAAACTCTTGGCACAGTAGAGCGAAATCACAGAGTTTTCAATGAATATTTAAGATCTTTTCTAAATCCCAATTTTTCCGACTGGGATGTCTACTTGAAATATTTCACTTTTCTTCATAACACAACAACAAACACAGTATTCGATAATAAATTCTCACCATATGAATTAGTCTTTGGCAAAGCAGCTAATTTACCAAAAGAACTGCAAACCGATAAAATAGACCCGATTTATAACATAGCAAACTATTCGAAAGAAGTTAAATTTCGTTTTCAAAAAACTCACGAAATAGCGAATAAAACAGTTACAGAACACAAATTAAAAAATCAAACCGGATATAACAAAAGTTCACAACCAATATCTGTCAAGGTATTTGACAAGGTATTGCTTGAAAAAGAACCCCGCGACAAGCATAGTAGTATCTATATTGGTCCGTATACCGTAATAGGTATTGACGGCGTAAACGTCACGTTAATTGATGACGAAACGAAAAAGAAAAAAATAGTACATAAAAATAGAATAAGAAAAATTAATTAAATTAAATTTTTAAATTCAAGATTATTTAAAGTTAATCTCTATTGTTAAATTAGAAATAAAATGTTTTTCTTCCAAACCTGAAAAAAAGACAATGAATTCAAATAAATTTAAACAATCATTAAAAATTAAGAACTTAATTCATACAGTAGAATTAAAACACAAAAAAATTGTTTTTAATTATAAAAATTAAATTTAAGTCCTACTTTAGAATTAGACTTTAGAATTTCATTTTTAAGTTAGATCTAAACATAGATGTAGATTTAAATTTAGTTTAACAGTCTTAAACTTTTATTAAGATAAAATACATCACGTTTGGGAAAGAAGAATTTGGCCAATTCTTCTTTTCCAAAGGGGGATGATGTAAGGCAACCCTTATGATAAGTGTTGAGTGACCATAACATCAAGCATTAAATATTAACCACGTCAATTTTTTGACCACACCAATCACTCACCATGAGGGTTACCTTCATAAACGTCACTTTGAATGACGCCAATTAATTTCGCGCATTCAACTCGTCAAGAAGCAAAAGTTTTCAGCAGCTCACATATATATTAAATTTCTAAAGTTGTTAACATTTTTATATTCAACAAATAAAATTTTAAAAAGACGATACTTAAAAAGTAAAGTTCATCAGTTCTTGTGTTTATATATTGAAATCGGTGTGTGTGCGAGAAGTCTACGCAATTAGTATTGTGTGCCTCACTTAAGTTGCGTTAAAGCGTTTGGGCGATAACCTGCGTCAACTACGACGCAAGAATAAAGATGACCACGATGGTCATCTTACAGAACCAAGAAAGATAGGATCGATTTTGTTTTTGCAGGTGATAGCTTTTTATGTGTATATTAATCCGCAAGCTGATCCAAGGTTCTATCGTTAACGGTTCAATTTCTACGTCAAAGTGGGTGGGGTTAACCGACTAAAAGGAATAAGTATCCATATCTATTGAACCAAGCAAGCTAGAATCGATTTTATTTTTGCAGATGGTAGGTTTTTATGTGTATATTAATCCACAAGCTGATTCAAGGTTCTGTCGCTAACGGTTCAATTTCTATGTCATATTGGGTGGGGTTAACCGACTAAAAGGGATAAGTGTCCACATCTATTGTTGGTGGGGTTAACCGACTAAAAGGGATAAGTGTCCATATCTATTGAACCAAGCAAGATAGAATCGATTTTGTTTCTGCAGATGATAGGTTTTTATGTGTATATTAATCCACAAACTGATCCAAGGTTCTATCGCTAACGATTCAATTTCTACGTCAAAGTGGATGGGGTTAACCGACTAAAAGGGATAAGTATACATATCTATTGAATCAAGCAAGATAGAATCGAGTTTATTTTTGCAGATGGTAAGTTTTTATGTGTATATTAATCCACAAGCTGATCCAAGGTTCTATCGCTAAGGGTTCAATTTCTACGTCATACTGAGTGGGGTTATCCAACTAAAAGGGATAAGTGTCCATATCTATTGAACCAAGAAAGATAGGATCGATTTTGTTTTTGCAGATGATAGGTTTTTATGTTTATATTAATCCACAAGCTGATACAAGGTTCTATCGTTAACGGTTCAATTTCTACGTCATACTGGGTGGGGTTAACCGACTAAACGGGAAAAGTGTCCATATCTATTGAACCAAGCAAGACAGAATCGATTTTGTTTTTGAAGATGATAAGTTTTTATGTGTGTATTAATCCACAAGCTGATCCAAGGTTCTATCGCTAACGGTTCAATTTCTACGTCATACTGGGTGGGGTTATCCGACTAAAAGGAATTAGTGTCCATATCTATTGAACCAAGCAAGATAGAATCGATTTTGATTTTGCAGATGGTAGGTTTTTATGTGTATATTAATCCACAAGCTGATTTAAGGTTCTATCGCTAACCGTTCAATTTCTACGTTATAGTGGGTGGGGTTAACCGACTAAACGGGAAAAGTGTCCATATCTATTGAAACAAGCAAGATAGAATCGATTTTGTTTTTGTAGATGATAGGTTTTTATGTGTATATTAATCCACAAGCTGATGCAAGGTTCTATCGTTAACGGGTCAATTTCTACGTCATACTGGGTGGGGTTAACCGACTTAACCGGGAAAAGTGTCCATATCTATTGAACCAAGCAAGATAGAATCGAACTTCTTTTTGCAGATGGTAGCTTTTTATGTGTGTATTAATCCACAAGCTTATCCAAGGTTCTATCGCTAACGGTTCAATTTCTACGTCATACTGGGTGGGGTTAACCGACTAAACGGGAAAAGTGTCCATATCTATTGAACCAAGCAAGACAGAATCGATTTTGTTTTTGAAGATGATAAGTTTTTATGTGTGTATTAATCCACAAGCTGTTACAAGGTTCTATCTTTAACGGTTCAATTTCTACGCAAAGTGGATGGGGTTAACCGACTAAAAGGGATAAGTGTCCATATCTATTGAACCAAGAAAGATAGGATCGATTTTGTTTTTGCAGGTGATAGCTTTTTATGTGTATATTAATCCGCAAGCTGATCCAAGGTTCTATCGTTAACGGTTCAATTTCTACGTCAAAGTGGGTGGGGTTAACCGACTAAAAGGAATAAGTATCCATATCTATTGAACCAAGCAAGATAGAATCGATTTTATTTTTGCAGATGGTAGGTTTTTATGTATATATTAATCCACAAGCTGATTCAAGGTTCTGTCGCTAACGGTTCAATTTCTATGTCATATTGGGTGGGGTTAACCGACTAAAAGGGATAAGTGTCCACATCTATTGTTGGTGGGGTTAACCGACTAAAAGGGATAAGTGTCCATATCTATTGAACCAAGCAAGATAGAATCGATTTTGTTTCTGCAGATGATAAGTTTTTATGTGTGTATTAATCCACAAGCTGATCCAAGGTTCTATCGCTAACGGTTCAATTTCTACGTCAAAGTGGATGGGGTTAACGGACTAAAAGGGATAAGTATACATATCTATTGAATCAAGCAAGATAGAATCGAATTTATTTTTGCAGATGGTAAGTTTTTATGTGGATATTAATCCACAAGCTGATCCAAGGTTCTATCGTTAACGGTTCAATTTCTACGTCAAAGTGGGTGGGGTTAACCGACTAAAAGGAATAAGTATCCATATCTATTGAACCAAGCAAGATAGAATCGATTTTATTTTTGCAGATGGTAGGTTTTTATGTGTATATTAATCCACAAACTGATCCAAGGTTCTATCGCTAACGATTCAATTTCTACGTCAAAGTGGATGGGGTTAACGGACTAAAAGGGATAAGTATACATATCTATTGAATCAAGCAAGATAGAATCGAATTTATTTTTGCAGATGGTAAGTTTTTATGTGGATATTAATCCACAAGCTGATCCAAGGTTCTATCGCTAAGGGTTCAATTTCTACGTCATACTGAGTGGGGTTATCCAACTAAAAGGGATAAGTGTCCATATCTATTGAACCAAGAAAGATAGGATCGATTTTGTTTTTGCAGATGATAGGTTTTTATGTTTATATTAATCCACAAGCTGATACAAGGTTCCATCGTTAACGGTTCAATTTCTACGTCATACTGGGTGGGGTTAACCGACTAAACGGGAAAAGTGTCCATATCTATTGAACCAAGCAAGACAGAATCGATTTTGTTTTTGAAGATGATAAGTTTTTATGTGTGTATTAATCCACAAGCTGATCCAAGGTTCTATCGCTAACGGTTCAATTTCTACGTCATACTGGGTGGGGTTATCCGACTAAAAGGAATTAGTGTCCATATCTATTGAACCAAGCAAGATAGAATCGATTTTGATTTTGCAGATGGTAGGTTTTTATGTGTATATTAATCCACAAGCTGATTTAAGGTTCTATCGCTAACCGTTCAATTTCTACGTTATAGTGGGTGGGGTTAACCGACTAAACGGGAAAAGTGTCCATATCTATTGAAACAAGCAAGATAGAATCGATTTTGTTTTTGTAGATGATAGGTTTTTATGTGTATATTAATCCACAAGCTGATGCAAGGTTCTATCTTTAACGGGTCAATTTCTACGTCATACTGGGTGGGGTTAACCGACTTAACCGGGAAAAGTGTCCATATCTATTGAACCAAGCAAGATAGAATCGAACTTATTTTTGCAGATGGTAGGATTTTATGTGTGTATTAATCCACAAGCTTATCCAAGGTTCTATCGCTAACGGTTCAATTTCTACGTCATACTGGGTGGGGTTAACCGACTAAACGGGAAAAGTGTCCATATCTATTGAACCAAGCAAGACAGAATCGATTTTGTTTTTGAAGATGATAAGTTTTTATGTGTGTATTAATCCACAAGCTGATCCAAGGTTCTATCGCTAACGGTTCAATTTCTACGTCATACTGGGTGGGGTTATCCGACTAAAAGGAATTAGTGTTCATATCTATTGAACCAAGCAAGATAGAATCGATTTTGATTTTGCAGATGGTAGGTTTTTATGTGTATATTAATCCACAAGCTGATTTAAGGTTCTATCGCTAACCGTTCAATTTCAACGTTATAGTGGGTGGGGTTAACCGACTAAAAGGGATAAGTATACATATCTATTGAACCAAGCAAGATAGAATCGAATTTATTTTTGCAGATGGTAGGTTTTTATGTGTATATTAATTCACAAGCTGATCCATGGTTATATCGCTAAGGGTTCAATTTCTACGTCATACTGGGTGCGGTTATCCGACTAAAAGGGATAAGTGTCCATATCTATTGAACCAAGAAAGATAGAATCGATTTTGTTTTTACAGATGATATGTTTTTATGTGTATATTAATCCACAAGCTGGTTCAAGGTTCTATCGTTAACGGTTCAATTTCTAGGTCAAAGTGGGTGGGGTTAACCGACTAAAGGGGATAGGTGGCCATATCGATGGAACAAAGCAAGATAGACTCGATTTATTTTTGCAGATGATAGGCTTTTATGTGTGTATTAATCCACAAGCTCATCCAAGGTTCTGTCGCTAACGGTTCAATTTCTACGTCATACTGGGTGGGGTTAACCGACTAAAAGGGATAAGTGTCCATATCTACTGAACCAAGCAAGATATAATCGAATTTATTTTTGCAGATGGTAGGGTTTTATGTGTATATTAATCCACAAGCTGATCCAAGGTTCTATCGCTAACGGTTCAATTTCTATGTCATACTGGGTGGGGTTAACCGACTAAAAGGGATAAGTGTCCATATCTATTGAACCAAGAAAGATAGAATCGATTTTATTTTTGCAGATGGTAGATTTTTATGTGTATATTAATCCACAAGCTGTTACAAGGTTCTATCTTTAACGGTTCAATTTCTACGCAAAGTGGATGGGGTTAACCGACTAAAAGGGATAAGTGTCCATATCTATTGAACCAAGAAAGATAGGATCGATTTTTTTTTGCAGGTGATAGGTTTTTATGTGTATATTAATCCGCAAGCTGATCCAAGGTTCTATCGTTAACGGTTCAATTTCTACGTCAAAGTGGGTGGGGTTAACCGACTAAAAGGAATAAGTATCCATATCTATTGAACCAAGCAAGATAGAATCGATTTTATTTTTGCAGATGGTAGGTTTTTATGTGTATATTAATCCACAAGCTGATTCAAGGTTCTGTCGCTAACGGTTCAATTTCTATGTCATACTGGGTGGGGTTAACCGACTAAAAGGGATAAGTGTCCACATCTATTGTTGGTGGGGTTAACCGACTAAAAGGGATAAATGTCCATATCTATTGAACCAAGCAAGATAGAATCGATTTTGTTTCTGCAGATGATAGGTTTTTATGTGTATATTAATCCACAAACTGATCCAAGGTTCTATCGCTAACGATTCAATTTCTACGTCAAAGTGGATGGGGTTAAACGACTAAAAGGGATAAGTATACATATCTATTGAATCAAGCAAGATAGAATCGAATTTATTTTTGCAGATGGTAAGTTTTTATGTGTATATTAATCCACAAGCTGATCCAAGGTTCTATCGCTAAGGGTTCAATTTCTACGTCATACTGAGTGGGGTTATCCGACTAAAAGGGATAAGTGTCCATATCTATTGAACCAAGAAAGATAGGATCGATTTTGTTTTTGCAGATGATAGGTTTTTATGTTTATATTAATCCACAAGCTGATACAAGGTTCTATCGTTAACTGTTCAATTTCTACGTCATACTGGGTGGGGTTAACCGACTAAACGGGAAAAGTGTCCATATCTATTGAACCAAGCAAGACAGAATCGATTTTGTTTTTGAAGATGATAGGTTTTTATGTGTATATTAATCCACAAGCTGATGCAAGGTTCTATCGTTAACGGGTCAATTTCTACGTCATACTGGGTGGGGTTAACCGACTTAACCGGGAAAAGTGTCCATATCTATTGAACCAAGCAAGATAGAATCGAACTTCTTTTTGCAGATGGTAGGTTTTTATGTGTGTATTAATTCACAAGCTTATCCAAGGTTCTATCGCTAACGGTTCAATTTCTACGTCACACTGGGTGGGGTTAACCGACTAAAGGGTATAAGTGTCCATATCTATGGAACCAAGCAAGATAGAATCGATTTTGTTTTTGCAGATGATAGGCTTTTATGTGTATATTAATCTTCAAGCTGATCCAAGGTTCTATCGCTAACGGTTCAATTTCTACGTCATACTGGGTGGGGTTATCCGACTAAAAGGAATAAGTGTCCATATCTATCGAACCAAGCAAGATAGATTCGATTTTGATTTTGCAGATGGTACGTTTTTATGTGTATATTAATCCACAAGCTGATTTAAGGTTCTATCGCTAACCGTTCAATTTCTACGTTATAGTGGGTGGGGTTAACCGACTAAAAGGGATAAGTATACATATCTATTGAATCAAGCAAGATAGAATCGAATTTATTTTTGCAGATGGTAAGTTTTTATGTGTATATTAATCCACAAGCTGATCCAAGGTTCTATCGCTAAGGGTTCAATTTCTACGTCATACTGAGTGGGGTTATCCGACTAAAAGGGATAAGTGTCCATATCTATTGAACCAAGCAAGATAGAATTGATTTATTTTTGCAGATGGTAGGTTTTTATGTGTATATTAATCCACAAGCTGATCAAAAGTTCTATCGTTAACGGTTCAATTTCTACGTCAAAGTGGGTGGGGTTAACCGACTAAAGGGGATAGGTGGCCATATCTATGGAACAAAGCAAGATAGAATCGATTTATTTTTGCAGATGATAGGCCTTTATGTGTGTATTAATCCACAAGCTGACCCAAGGTTCTATCGCTAACGGTTCAATTTCTACGTCATACTGAGTGGGGTTATCCGACTAAAAGGGATAAGTGTCCATATCTATTGAACCAAGCAAGATAGAATTGATTTATTTTTGCAGATGGTAGGTTTTTATGTGTATATTAATCCACAAGCTGATCAAAGGTTCTATCGTTAACGGTTCAATTTCTACGTCAAAGTGGGTGGGGTTAACCGACTAAAGGGGATAGGTGGCCATATCGATGGAACAAAGCAAGATAGACTCGATTTATTTTTGCAGATGATAGGCTTTTATGTGTGTATTAATCCACAAGCTCATCCAAGGTTCTATCGCTAACGGTTCAATTTCTACGTCATACTGGGTGGGGTTAACCGACTAAAAGGGATAAGTGTCCATATCTATTGAACCAAGCAAGATATAATCGAATTTATTTTTGCAGATGGTACGGTTTTATGTGTATATTAATCCACAAGCTGATCCAAGGTTCTATCGCTAACGGTTCAATTTCTATGTCATACTGGGTGGGGTTAACCGACTAAAAGGGATAAGTGTCCATATCTATTGAACCAAGAAAGATAGAATCGATTTTATTTTTGCAGATGGTAGATTTTTATGTGTACATTAATCCACAAGCTGTTACAAGGTTCTATCTTTAACGGTTCAATTTCTACGCAAAGTGGATGGTGTTAACCGACTAAAAGGGATAAGTGTCCATATCTATTGAACCAAGAAAGATAGGATCGATTTTGTTTTTGCAGGTGATAGCTTTTTATGTGTATATTAATCCGCAAGCTGACCCAAGGTTCTATCGTTAACGGTTCAATTTCTACGTCAAAGTGGGTGGGGTTAACCGACTAAAAGGAATAAGTATCCATATCTGTTGAACCAAGCAAGATAGAATCGATTTTATTTTTGCAGATGGTAGGTTTTTATGTGTATATTAATCCACAAGCTGATTCAAGGTTCTGTCGCTAACGGTTCAATTTCTATGTCATATTGGGTGGGGTTAACCGACTAAAAGGGATAAGTGTCCACATCTATTGTTGGTGGGGTTAACCGACTAAAAGGGATAAGTGTCCATATCTATTGAACCAAGCAAGATAGAATCGATTTTGTTTCTGCAGATGATAGGTTTTTATGTGTATATTAATCCACAAACTGATCCAAGGTTCTATCGCTAACGATTCAATTTCTACGTCAAAGTGGATGGGGTTAACCGACTAAAAGGGATAAGTATACATATCTATTGAATCAAGCAAGATAGAATCGAATTTATTTTTGCAGATGGTAAGTTTTTATGTGTATATTAATCCACAAGCTGATCCAAGGTTCTATCGTTAAGGGTTCAATTTCTACGTCATACTGAGTGGGGTTATCCAACTAAAAGGGATAAGTGTTTATATCTATTGAACCAAGAAAGATAGGATCGATTTTGTTTTTGCAGATGATAGGTTTTTATGTTTATATTAATCCACAAGCTGATACAAGGTTCTATCGTTAACGGTTAAATTTCTACGTCATACTGGGTGGGGTTAACCGACTAAACGGGAAAAGTGTCCATATCTATTGAACCAAGCAAGACAGAATCGATTTTGTTTTTGAAGATGATAAGTTTTTATGTGTGTATTAATCCACAAGCTGATCCAAGGTTCTATCGCTAACGGTTCAATTTCTACGTCATACTGGGTGGGGTTATCCGACTAAAAGGAATTAGTGTCCATATCTATTGAACCAAGCAAGATAGAATCGATTTTGATTTTGCAGATGGTAGGTTTTTATGTGTATATTAATCCACAAGCTGATTTAAGGTTCTATCGCTAACCGTTCAATTTCTACGTTATAGTGGGTGGGGTTAACCGACTAAACGGGAAAAGTGTCCATATCTATTGAAACAAGCAAGATAGAATCGATTTTGTTTTTGTAGATGATAGGTTTTTATGTGTATATTAATCCACAAGCTGATGCAAGGTTCTATCGTTAACGGGTCAATTTCTACGTCATACTGGGTGGGGTTAACCGACTTAACCGGGAAAAGTGTCCATATCTATTGAACCAAGCAAGATAGAATCGAACTTCTTTTTGCAGATGGTAGGTTTTTATGTGTGTATTAATCCACAAGCTTATCCAAGGTTCTATCGCTAACGGTTCAATTTCTACGTCATACTGGGTGGGGTTAACCGACTAAACGGGAAAAGTGTCCATATCTATTGAACCAAGCAAGACAGAATCGATTTTGTTTTTGAAGATGATAAGTTTTTATGTGTGTATTAATCCACAAGCTGATCCAAGGTTCTATCGCTAACGGTTCAATTTCTACGTCATACTGGGTGGGGTTATCCGACTAAAAGGAATTAGTGTCCATATCTATTGAACCAAGCAAGATAGAATCGATTTTGATTTTGCAGATGGTAGGTTTTTATGTGTATATTAATCCACAAGCTGATTTAAGGTTCTATCGCTAACCGTTCAATTTCAACGTTATAGTGGGTGGGGTTAACCGACTAAAAGGGATAAGTATACATATCTATTGAACCAAGCAAGATAGAATCGAATTTATTTTTGCAGATGGTAGGTTTTTATGTGTATATTAATCCACAAGCTGATCCATGGTTATATCGCTAAGGGTTCAATTTCTACGTCATACTGGGTGCGGTTATCCGACTAAAAGGGATAAGTGTCCATATCTATTGAACCAAGAAAGATAGAATCGATTTTGTTTTTACAGATGATATGTTTTTATGTGTATATTAATCCACAAGCTGGTTCAAGTTTCTATCGTTAACGGTTCAATTTCTACGTCAAAGTGGGTGGGGTTAACCGACTAAAGGGGATAGGTGGCCATATCGATGGAACAAAGCAAGATAGACTCGATTTATTTTTGCAGATGATAGGCTTTTATGTGTGTATTAATCCACAAGCTCATCCAAGGTTCTGTCGCTAACGGTTCAATTTCTACGTCATACTGGGTGGGGTTAACCGACTAAAAGGGATAAGTGTCCATATCTATTGAACCAAGCAAGATATAATCGAATTTATTTTTGCAGATGGTAGGGTTTTATGTGTATATTAATCCACAAGCTGATCCAAGGTTCTATCGCTAACGGTTCAATTTCTATGTCATACTGGGTGGGGTTAACCGACTAAAAGGGATAAGTGTCCATATCTATTGAACCAAGAAAGATAGAATCGATTTTATTTTTGCAGATGGTAGATTTTTATGTGTATATTAATCCACAAGCTGTTACAAGGTTCTATCTTTAACGGTTCAATTTCTACGCAAAGTGGATGGGGTTAACCGACTAAAAGGGATAAGTGTCCATATCTATTGAACCAAGAAAGATAGGATCGATTTTGTTTTTGCAGGTGATAGGTTTTTATGTGTATATTAATCCGCAAGCTGATCCAAGGTTCTATCGTTAACGGTTCAATTTCTACGTCAAAGTGGGTGGGGTTAACCGACTAAAAGGAATAAGTATCCATATCTATTGAACCAAGCAAGATAGAATCGATTTTATTTTTGCAGATGGTAGGTTTTTATGTGTATATTAATCCACAAGCTGATTCAAGGTTCTGTCGCTAACGGTTCAATTTCTATGTCATACTGGGTGGGGTTAACCGACTAAAAGGGATAAGTGTCCACATCTATTGTTGGTGGGGTTAACCGACTAAAAGGGATAAGTGTCCATATCTATTGAACCAAGCAAGATAGAATCGATTTTGTTTCTGCAGATGATAGGTTTTTATGTGTATATTAATCCACAAACTGATCCAAGGTTCTATCGCTAACGATTCAATTTCTACGTCAAAGTGGATGGGGTTAAACGACTAAAAGGGATAAGTATACATATCTATTGAATCAAGCAAGATAGAATCGAATTTATTTTTGCAGATGGTAAGTTTTTATGTGTATATTAATCCACAAGCTGATCCAAGGTTCTATCGCTAAGGGTTCAATTTCTACGTCATACTGAGTGGGGTTATCCTACTAAAAGGGATAAGTGTCCATATCTATTGAACCAAGAAAGATAGGATCGATTTTGTTTTTGCAGATGATAGGTTTTTATGTTTATATTAATCCACAAGCTGATACAAGGTTCTATCGTTAACTGTTCAATTTCTACGTCATACTGGGTGGGGTTAACCGACTAAACGGGAAAAGTGTCCATATCTATTGAACCAAGCAAGACAGAATCGATTTTGTTTTTGAACATGATAGGTTTTTATGTGTATATTAATCCACAAGCTGATGCAAGGTCCTATCGTTAACGGGTCAATTTCTACGTCATACTGGGTGGGGTTAACCGACTTAACCGGGAAAAGTGTTCATATCTATTGAACCAAGCAAGATAGAATCGAACTTCTTTTTGCAGATGGTAGGTTTTTATGTGTGTATTAATCCACAAGCTGATCCAAGGTTCTATCGCTAAGGGTTCAATTTCTACGTCATACTGAGTGGGGTTATCCTACTAAAAGGGATAAGTGTCCATATCTATTGAACCAAGAAAGATAGGATCGATTTTGTTTTTGCAGATGATAGGTTTTTATGTTTATATTAATCCACAAGCTGATCCAAGGTTCTATCGCTAACGGTTCAATTTCTACGTCATACTGGGTGGGGTTAACCGACTAAAGGGTATAAGTGTCCATATCTATGGAACCAAGCAAGATAGAATCGATTTTGTTTTTGCAGATGATAGGCTTTTATGTGTATATTAATCTTCAAGCTGATCCAAGGTTCTATCGCTAACGGTTCAATTTCTACGTCATACTGGGTGGGGTTATCCGACTAAAAGGAATAAGTGTCCATATCTATCGAACCAAGCAAGATAGATTCGATTTTGATTTTGCAGATGGTACGTTTTTATGTGTATATTAATCCACAAGCTGATTTATGGTTCTATCGCTAACCGTTCAATTTCTACGTTATAGTGGGTGGGGTTAACCGACTAAAAGGGATAAGTATACATATCTATTGAATCAAGCAAGATAGAATCGAATTTATTTTTGCAGATGGTAAGTTTTTATGTGTATATTAATCCACAAGCTGATCCAAGGTTCTATCGCTAAGGGTTCAATTTCTACGTCATACTGAGTGGGGTTATCCGACTAAAAGGGATAAGTGTCCATATCTATTGAACCAAGCAAGATAGAATTGATTTATTTTTGCAGATGGTAGGTTTTTATGTGTATATTAATCCACAAGCTAATCAAAGGTTCTATCGTTAACGGTTCAATTTCTACGTCAAAGTGGGTGGGGTTAACCGACTAAAGGGGATAGGTGGCCATATCTATGGAACAAAGCAAGATAGAATCGATTTATTTTTGCAGATGATAGGCCTTTATGTGTGTATTAATCCACAAGCTGACCCAAGGTTCTATCGCTAACGGTTCAATTTCTACGTCATACTGGGTGGGGTTAACCGACTAAAAGGGATAAGTGTCCATATCTATTGAACCAAGAAAGATAGAATCGATTTTATTTCTGCAGATGGTAGGTTTTTATGTTTATATTAATCCACAAGCTGATCCAAGGTTCTATCGTTAACGGTTCAATTTCTACGTCATACTGGGTGGGGTTAACCGACTAAACGGGAAAAATGTCCATATCTATTGAACCAAGCAAGATAGAATCGATTTTGTTTTTGCAGATGATAGGTTTTTATGTGTATGTTAATCCACAAGCTGATGCAAGGTTCTATCGTTAACGGTTCAATTTCTACGTCAAAGTGGGTGGGGTTAACCGACTAAAAGGTATAAGTGCCCATATCTATTGAACCAAGCAAGATAGAATCGATTTTGTTTTTTAAGATGATAGGTTTTTGTGTGTATATTAATCCACAAGCTGGTGCAAGTTTCTATCGTTAACGGTTCAATTTCTACGTCATACTGGGTGGGGTTAACCGACTAAACGGGAAAAGGGTCCATATCTATTGAACCAAGCAAGATATAATCGATTTTGTTTTTGCAGATGATAGGTTTTTATGTTTATATTAATCCACAAGCTGATGCAAGGTTCTATCGTTAACGGTTCAATTTCTACGTCATACTGGGTGGGGTTAACCGACTAAACGGGAAAAGTGTCCATATCTATTGAACCAAGCAAGATAGAATCGATTTTGTTTTTGCAGATGATAGGTTTTTATGTTTGTATTAATCCACAAGCTGATGCAAGGTTCTATCGTTAACGGTTCAATTTCTACGTCAAAGTGGGTGGGGTTAACCGACTAAAGGGTATAAGTGTCCATATCTATTGAACCAAGCAAGATAGAATCGATTTTGTTTTTTAAGATGATAGGTTTTTGTGTGTATATTAATCCACAAGCTGGTGCAAGGTTCTATCGTTAACAGTTCAATTTCTACGTCATACTGGGTGGGGTTAACCGACTAAACGGGAAAAGTGTCCATATCTATTGAACCAAGCAAGATAGAATCGATTTTGTTTTTGCAGATGATAGGTTTTTATGTTTTTATTAATCCACAAGCTGATGCAAGGTTCTATCGCTAACGGTTCAATTTCTACGTCATACTGGGTGGGGTTATCCGACTAAAGGGTATAAGTGTCCACATCTATTGAACCAAGCAAGATAGAATCGATTTTGTTTTTGCAGATGATAAGTTTTTATGTGTATATTAATCCACAAGCTGAAGCAAAGTTCTATCGTTAACGGTTCAATTTCTACGTCAAAGTGGGTGGGGTTAACCGACTAAAGGGTATAAGTGTCCATATCTATTGAACCGAGCAAGATAGAATCGATTTTGTTTTTGCAGATGATAGGTTTTTATGTTTATATTAATCCACAAGCTGATGCAAGGTTCTATTGTTAACGGTTCAATTTCTACGTCATACTGGGTGGGGTTAACCGACTAAACGAGAAAAGTGTCCATATCTATTGAACCAAGCAAGATAGAATCGATTTTGTTTTTGCAGATGATAGGTTTTTATGTGTATATTAATCCACAAGCTGATCCAAGGTTCTATCGCTAACGGTTCAATTTCTACGTCATACTGGGTGGGGTTATCCGACTAAAAGGAATAAGTGTCCATATCTATTGAACCAAGCAAGATAGAATCGATTTTGATTTTACAGATGGTAGGTTTTTTAGTGTATATTAATCCACAAGCTGATGCAAGGTTCTATCGTCAACGGTTCAATTTCTACGTCATACTGGGTGGGGTTAACCGACTAAACGGGAAAAGTGTCCATATCTATTGAACCAAGCAAGATAGAATCGAATTTCTTTTTGCAGATGGTAGGTTTTTATGTGTGTATTAATCCACAAGCTGATCCAAGGTTCTATCGCTAACCGTTCAATTTCTACGTTATAGTGGGTGGGGTTAACCGACTAAACGGGAAAAGTGTCCATATCTATTGAATCAAGCAAGATAAAATCGATTTTGTTTTTGCACATGATAGGTTTTTATGTGTATATTAATCCACAAGCTGATGCAAGGTTCTATCGTTAACGGTTCAATTTCTACGTTATACTGGGTGGGGTTAACCGACTAAACGGGAAAAGTGTCCACATCTATTGAACCAAGCAAGATAGAATCGATTTTGTTTTTGCAGATGATAGGTTTTTATGTTTATATTAATCCACAAGCTGATCCAAGGTTCTATCGTTAACGGTTCAATTTCTACGTCATACTGGGTGGGGTTAACCGACTAAACGGGAAAAGTGTCCATATCTATTGAACCAAGCAAGATAGAATCGATTTTGTTTTTGCAGATGATAGGTTTTTATGTGTATATTAATCCACAAACTGATGCAAGGTTCTATCGTTAACGGTTCAATTTCTACGTCAAAGTGGGTGGGGTTAACCGACTAAAGGGTATAAGTGTCCATATCTATTGAACCAAGCAAGATAGAATCGATTTTGTTTTTTCAGATGATAGGTTTTTATGTGTATATTAATCCACAAGCTGATGCAAGGTTCTATCGTTAACGGTTCAATTTCTACGTCAAAGTGGGTGGGGTTAACCGACTAAAGGGTATAAGTGTCCATATCTATTGAACCAAGCAAGATATAATCGATTTTGTTTTTTAAGATGATAGGTTTTTGTATGTATATTAATCCACAAGCTGGTGCAAGGTTCTATCGTTAACGGTTCAATTTCTACGTCATACTGGGTGGGGTTAACCGACTAAACGGGAAAAGTGTCCATATCTATTGAACCAAGCAAGATAGAATCGATTTTGTTTTTGCAGATGATAGGTTTTTATGTGTATATTAATCCACAAACTGATGCAAGGTTCTATCGTTAACGGTTCAATTTCTACGTCAAAGTGGGTGGGGTTAACCGACTAAAGGGTATAAGTGTCCATATCTATTGAACCAAGCAAGATAGAATCGATTTTGTTTTTTCAGATGATAGGTTTTTATGTGTATATTAATCCACAAGCTGATGCAAGGTTCTATCGTTAACGGTTCAATTTCTACGTCAAAGTGGGTGGGGTTAACCGACTAAAGGGTATAAGTGTCCATATCTATTGAACCAAGCAAGATAGAATCGATTTTGTTTTTTAAGATGATAGGTTTTTGTGTGTATATTAATCCACAAGCTGGTGCAAGGTTCTATCGTTAACGGTTCAATTTCTACGTCATACTGGGTGGGGTTAACCGACTAAACGGGAAAAATGTCCATATCTATTGAACCAAGCAAGATAGAATCGATTTTGTTTTTGCAGATGATAGGTTTTTATGTATATATTAATCCACAAGCTGATGCAAGGTTCTATCGTTAACGGTTCAATTTCTACGTCAAAGTGGGTGGGGTTAACCGACTAAAGGGTATAAGTGTCCATATCTATTGAACCAAGCAAGATAGAATCGATTTTGTTTTTTAAGATGATAGGTTTTTGTGTGTATATTAATCCACAAACTGGTGCAAGGTTCCATCGTTAACGGTTCAATTTCTACGTCATACTGGGTGGGGTTAACCGACTAAACGGGAAAACTGTCCATATCTATTGAACCAAGCAAGATAGAATCGATTTTGTTTTTGCAGATGATAGGTTTTTATGTTTATATTAATCCACAAGCTGATGCAAGGTTCTATCGTTAACGGTTCAATTTCTACGTCATACTGGGTGGGGTTAACCGACTAAATGGGAAAAGTGTCCATATCTATTGAACCAAGCAAGATAGAATCGATTTTGTTTTTGCAGATGATAGGTTTTTATGTTTACATTAATCCGCAAGCTGATGCAAGGTTCTATCGTTAACGGTTCAATTTCTACGTCAAAGTGGGTGGGGTTAACCGACTAAAGGGTATAAGTGTCCATATCTATTGAACCAAGCAAGAGAGAATCGATTTTGTTTTTGCAGATGATAGGTTTTTATGTTTTTATTAATCCACAAGCTGATGCAAGGTTCTATCGCTAACGGTTCAATTTCTACGTCATACTGGGTGGGGTTATCCGACTAAAGGGTATAAGTGTCCATATCTATTGAACCAAGCAAGATATAATCGATTTTGTTTTTGCAGATGATAGGTTTTTATGTTTTTATTAATCCACAAGCTGATGCAAGGTTCTATCGCTAACGGTTCAATTTCTACGTCATACTGGGTGGGGTTAACCGACTAAACGGGAAAAGTGTCCACATCTATTGAACCAAGCAAGATAGAATCGATTTTGTTTTTGCAGATGATAGGTTTTTATGTGTATATTAATCCACAAGCTGATGCGAGGTTCTATCGTTCAATTTCTACGTCAAAGTGAGTGGGGTTAACCGACTAAAGGGTATAAGTGTACATATCTATTGAACCAAGCAAGATAGAATCGATTTTGTTTTTGCAGATGATAGGTTTTTATGTTTATATTAATTCACAAGCTGATGCAAGGTTCTATTGTTAACGGTTCAATTTCTACGTCATACTGGGTGGGGTTAACCGACTAAACGGGAAAAGGGTCCATATCTATTGAACCAAGCAAGATAGAATCGATTTTGTTTTTGCATATGATAGGTTTTTATGTGTATATTAATCCACAAGCTGATCCAAGGTTCTATTGTTAACGGGTCAATTTCTACGTCATACTGGGTGGGGTTAACCGACTTAACCGTGAAAAGTGTCCATATCTATTGAACCAAGCAAGATAGAATCGAACTTCTTTTTGCAGATGGTAGGTTTTTATGTGTGTATTAATCCACAAGCTTATCCAAGGTTCTATCGCTAACGGTTCAATTTCTACGTCATACTGGGTGGGGTTAACCGACTAAAGGGTATAAGTGTCCATATCTATGGAACCAAGCAAGATAGAATCGATTTTGTTTTTGCAGATGATAGGCTTTTATGTGTATATTAATCTTCAAGCTGATCCAAGGTTCTATCGCTAACGGTTCAATTTCTACGTCATACTGGGTGGGGTTATCCGACTAAAAGGAATAAGTGTCCATATCTATCGAACCAAGCAAGATAGATTCGATTTTGATTTTGCAGATGGTACGTTTTTATGTGTATATTAATCCACAAGCTGATTTAAGGTTCTATCGCTAACCGTTCAATTTCTACGTTATAGTGGGTGGGGTTAACCGACTAAAAGGGATAAGTATACATATCTATTGAATCAAGCTAGATAGAATCGAATTTATTTTTGCAGATGGTAAGTTTTTATGTGTATATTAATCCACAAGCTGATCCAAGGTTCTATCGCTAAGGGTTCAATTTCTACGTCATACTGAGTGGGGTTATCCGACTAAAAGGGATAAGTGTCCATATCTATTGAACCAAGCAAGATAGAATTGATTTATTTTTGCAGATGGTAGGTTTTTATGTGTATATTAATCCACAAGCTGATCAAAGGTTCTATCGTTAACGGTTCAATTTCTACGTCAAAGTGGGTGGGGTTAACCGACTAAAGGGGATAGGTGGCCATATCTATGGAACAAAGCAAGATAGAATCGATTTATTTTTGCAGATGATAGGCCTTTATGTGTGTATTAATCCACAAGCTGACCCAAGGTTCTATCGCTAACGGTTCAATTTCTACGTCATACTGGGTGGGGTTAACCGAATAAAAGGGATAAGTGTCCATATCTATTGAACCAAGAAAGATAGAATCGATTTTATTTCTGCAGATGGTAGGTTTTTATGTTTATATTAATCCACAAGCTGATCCAAGGTTCTATCGTTAACGGTTCAATTTCTACGTCATACTGGGTGGGGTTAACCGACTAAACGGGAAAAATGTCCATATCTATTGAACCAAGCAAGATAGAATCGATTTTGTTTTTGCAGATGATAGGTTTTTATGTGTATGTTAATCCACAAGCTGATGCAAGGTTCTATCGTTAACGGTTCAATTTCTACGTCAAAGTGGGTGGGGTTAACCGACTAAAGGGTATAAGTGTCCATATCTATTGAACCAAGCAAGATAGAATCGATTTTGTTTTTGCAGATGATAAGTTTTTATGTGTATATTAATCCACAAGCTGATGCAAGGTTCTATCGTTAACGGTTCAATTTCTACGTCAAAGTGGGTGGGGTTAACCGACTAAAGGGTATAAGTGTCCATATCTATTGAACCAAGCAAGATAGAATCGATTTTGTTTTTGCAGATGATAGGTTTTTATGTTTATATTAATCCACAAGCTGATGCAAGGTTCTATTGTTAACGGTTCAATTTCTACGTCATACTGGGTGGGGTTAACCGACTAAACGAGAAAAGTGTCCATATCTATTGAACCAAGCAAGATAGAATCGATTTTGTTTTTGCAGATGATAGGTTTTTATGTGTATATTAATCCACAAGCTGATCCAAGGTTCTATCGCTAACGGTTCAATTTCTACGTCATACTGGGTGGGGTTATCCGACTAAAAGGAATAAGTGTCCATATCTATTGAACCAAGCAAGATAGAATCGATTTTGATTTTGCAGATGGTAGGTTTTTTAGTGTATATTAATCCACAAGCTGATGCAAGGTTCTATCGTCAACGGTTCAATTTCTACGTCATACTGGGTGGGGTTAACCGACTAAACGGGAAAAGTGTCCATATCTATTGAACCAAGCAAGATAGAATCGAATTTCTTTTTGCAGATGGTAGGTTTTTATGTGTGTATTAATCCACAAGCTGACCAAGGTTCTATCGCTAACCGTTCAATTTCTACGTTATAGTGGGTGGGGTTAACCGACTAAACGGGAAAAGTGTCCATATCTATTGAATCAAGCAAGATAGAATCGATTTTGTTTTTGCACATGATAGGTTTTTATGTGTATATTAATCCACAAGCTGATGCAAGGTTCTATCGTTAACGGTTCAATTTCTACGTTATACTGGGTGGGGTTAACCGACTAAACGGGAAAAGTGTCCACATCTATTGAACCAAGCAAGATAGAATCGATTTTGTTTTTGCAGATGATAGGTTTTTATGTTTATATTAATCCACAAGCTGATCCAAGGTTCTATCGTTAACGGTTCAATTTCTACGTCATACTGGTTGGGGTTAACCGACTAAACGGGAAAAATGTCCATATCTATTGAACCAAGCAAGATAGAATCGATTTTGTTTTTGCAGATGATAGGTTTTTATGTGTATATTAATCCACAAGCTGATGCAAGGTTCTATCGTTAACGGTTCAATTTCTACGTCAAAGTGGGTGGGGTTAACCGACTAAAGGGTATAAGTGTTCATATCTATTGAACCAAGCAAGATAGAATCGATTTTGTTTTTTCAGATGATAGGTTTTTATGTGTATATTAATCCACAAGCTGATGCAAAGTTCTATCGTTAACGGTTCAATTTCTACGTCAAAGTGGGTGGGGTTAACCGACTAAAGGGTATAAGTGTCCATATCTATTGAACCAAGCAAGATATAATCGATTTTGTTTTTTAAGATGATAGGTTTTTTGTATGTATATTAATCCACAAGCTGGTGCAAGGTTCTATCGTTAACGGTTCAATTTCTACGTCATACTGGGTGGGGTTAACCGACTAAACGGGAAAAGTGTCCATATCTATTGAACCAAGCAAGATAGAATCGATTTTGTTTTTGCAGATGATAGGTTTTTATGTGTATATTAATCCACAAACTGATGCAAGGTTCTATCGTTAACGGTTCAATTTCTACGTCAAAGTGGGTGGGGTTAACCGACTAAAGGGTATAAGTGTCCATATCTATTGAACCAAGCAAGATAGAATCGATTTTGTTTTTTCAGATGATAGGTTTTTATGTGTATATTAATCCACAAGCTGATGCAAGGTTCTATCGTTAACGGTTCAATTTCTACGTCAAAGTGGGTGGGGTTAACCGACTAAAGGGTATAAGTGTCCATATCTATTGAACCAAGCAAGATAGAATCGATTTTGTTTTTTAAGATGATAGGTTTTTGTGTGTATATTAATCCACAAGCTGGTGCAAGGTTCTATCGTTAACGGTTCAATTTTTACGTCATACTGGGTGGGGTTAACCGAATAAAGGGATAAGTGTCCATATCTATTGAACCAAGCAAGATAGAATCGATTTTATTTTTTTAGATGGTAGGTTTTTATATGTACATTAATCCACAAGCTGATAAAAGTTTCTATCGTTAACAGTTCAATTTCTACGTCATACTGGGTGGGGTTAACCGACTAAAAGGGATAAGTGTCCATATCTATTGAACCAAGCAAGATAGAATCGAATTTCTTTTTGCAGATGGTAGGCTTTTATGTTTATATTAATCCACAAGCTGATCCAAGGTTCTATCGTTAACGGTTCAATTTCTACTTCATACTGGGTGGGGTTAACCGACTAAACGGGAAAAATGTCCATATCTATTGAACCAAGCAAGATAGAATCGATTTTGTTTTTGCAGATGATAGGTTTTTATGTATATATTAATCCACAAGCTGATGCAAGGTCCTATCGTTAACGGTTCAATTTCTACGTCAAAGTGGGTGGGGTTAACCGACTAAAGGGTATAAGTGTCCATATCTATTGAACCAAGCAAGATAGAATCGATTTTGTTTTTTAAGATGTGTCTAGCTATTCACACTAATGGGAGGGGGTAGGGGCACTCACCAATGGCAGTCACTTGGCTTGCTAAATAAGCACACGATATATTTTTTATTTCATATACTAATAATTAGGTTTATTTCTTTATTTCACGATTTTAGTTCACAACTTTATTTCACTTCACAAGATATTTGTTTGATTTTAATATAATAAACTTTATAAACCTTAACTTGAACCACTACTAGGTAATTCAAACGCGCGCTCTAAAAAACAACTGTCTGCGCGGTCATCGATGACCGCTCGTTGAGCTGTGCAGTGAGCATGCAAATCAACATATACAAAGGTAAGTAAATAGAAAAGAAGCGGTAGCTTTCCAACCTCTTCTTAAGAGTTTTACATTAGGATTTTAGGGTAAATGTGGATATAAAGGGTAAGTATAAAATTCAAATTTTAGTGTAACTTCAGCAATGCAATTTAAGGTAAGTATTTAACAGGTCAGTATTTTTACAGGTAAGTTAATCAAATTGGATCAAATTTTCATCCATGTCTTCAACATGGCGGCCGGCCTGCGGAGTCGACAAATTTAGAAGCTCTTGCAGTTTCTGTAAAGTAACCTTTGCTTGATTAACCAGCTTCCTTATGTTACGTTGGCTACCACTACGGCTCTGCAAACGAGCGGCTGGACGTTCAATTGTACGGTGTCGCGTTCTTCGTTGTTCCTCGCGCCTATGACGCGCGGGTGGCGGAGACCTCGAATGTCGGTTGCGTGTTGACGTTGGAACGGACGGACGGTGCAACAAAGTATGATGAGCTCGGCCGCAGTGGCGGCAGCTGCCGGCGGAATTGCATTCGCCGGTGGTATGTGACGTGGCCAAGCAGTTGACACAGTAGCGATGGGCGCGTGCTGACTCATATCGCTCTGCAGGAGTCATTATTAGGAATGCGTGGCATTGGCGCAAAGCGTGCTGTCGGCAACATAGGCGGCATTTTCCCAACTCCATGATTAGATCTGTGGAGAAAAACGTTAGAAGAAAAAAGAGAAAAGAAACTCAGCATTAGGGTAAATTGAGGTTGAACTGAGGATAGGATAGTTCTAGCTGGGAAGAAAAGGGGCAAGAGAATTAGAATGGGGTCAATAAACAGATTTTGGTGATGTTCCGCGTTATTACTCCATTTTGAGTACGAATATCGAGGACGCGAACATTTCCATCGGGACCTGCATGCAGTTTTGAAATGCGTCCGAGGCGCCACTCATTGGGTGGCAACAGATCATCTTTAACAACGACTAGGTCGCCTTCTTTCAGGTTCGCCTGAGATATTTTCCATTTTTGTCGTTTATGCAGTTGTTGAAGATACTCATTCTTCCAGCGGTTGCTGAATTGATGGTGTAAGACTTTAAGTAATTGCCATTTACGAGTTGGATTTAGATTTTCTGCATTGGCTTCCGGCAGGGACAGCAGGGGGGCACCACGGAGAAAGTGTCCTGGCGTTAGCGCGAGTAGGTCTGTAGGGTCCTCCGACATGGGAGAAATAGGTCTGGAGTTTAGGACTCCTTCAATGCGAACGATGAGGGTCGTGAATTCTTCAAAGGAGAACTTATGATTACCGGCTACTTTTGTTAGATGGGTTTTAAAACTTTTAACTGCTGCTTCCCATAGCCCACCCATGTGAGGAGCGTATGGTGGTATGAATTGCCAAGAAAGGCCTTGAGGAGCATATTTTTCGGCGATGTCTTGACCTGCTTCTTGGAGAAAAAGAGGTACTTCCCTTTGCATCGCTCGATGAGCGCCGATAAAGTTCTTTCCGTTGTCGGACATGATTTTGTGCGGCATTCCGCGGCGGCCCACAAAACGCGCAAAGGCTGCTCTAAACGCTTCGGTGGTCAAGTTTGAACAGACCTCAAGATGTATGGCTTTAGTTGAAAAGCAAACAAAGATGCAGACGTAGGCTTTGGAGTAGGAGGCGCGTCGTAGAGTAGAGGTTTTGACGAGGAATGGTCCAGCAAAATCGACTCCTGTCGTGTGGAACGGGACAGTATACGTTGATCGTTCGGCTGGCAACGCTGCCATGATCTGGGAATTCATCTTCTGCTTGTGGATCGTGCAAGTCTTGCAGTGGAAAATATATGACTTTATCTTTTGTTTCAAGCGCGGAATATAATATTCTTGCTGTACCATCCGAAGCATGAGTTGCTTTCCTGCGTGAAATAGACGATTGTGAGTAAAGTCGAGGAAGAGGGTACAAAATTTTGAGGACTCCGGAATGATGATCGGATGACGTTCATTATCACTAAGTGGGGCATAACTTAGATGTCCATTCACGCGCAATATTTCCTTCTGGTCTAACATCGGGTTCAATGGCAGTAGCGGACTCTTCCTACCTATCGGCTTAGAGGCTTTTAATAAAGAGATTGCTTCCGCATAGTACATCTGTTGAGTTACGATGATAAGGCGTTCCTTTGCATGGCAAATCTCTTCTGGAGAGAGAGAATGTGTTGAAGGGACTTGTTGTTTTCTCGCTTTGTGGATGAACCGATACATGTACGCGGTAACGCGGAGGGCCCTAGCGAACGAAGAGAAACGTTCTAAGGGATCCAGGGCCTCTCCGGTGTGTAATGCTTCGACCCGTTTTTGTTCTGGTGGACTGGAGTTTTGAGGAACAGCTTTGGGCCAGAAATCGGGAGACTTGGATAGCCACTCCGGGCCTTTCCACCATAGGGAGGATTCAGCTAGCTCTTGGGGTTTGCATCCGCGTGTTCCAAGGTCTGCTGGATTGTCGCCGCTTGACACATGGCGCCAAGTAACATTGCCGACATTTTTGAGAATTTCCGCAGTGCGGTGTGCTACGTATGTCTTCCAGGTGGAAGGTGGTTTTTCCAACCATGCTAACACGATTGAGGAGTCTGACCAGAGACTTAGCTCATGTGGGGGCAGTTTTAAATGAGAGCATATTTGTTTGACTAATTTTGAGAGTAGTACTGCCCCACACAATTCGAGGCGAGGGAGGCTTACAGTTTTTAAAGGGGCTACTTTGCTCTTTGCTACTAACAAATTTGTAGTGAAATCATTATCGCTATTCTGCACTCTGAGGTGAACGCATGCGCAGAATGCTTTTTCTGAGGCATCAGAGAATCCGTGTATTTGAAATGGTTTGTCGGGAGAAAAGTCGACCCATCGGGGGATTTTTATGTCACCTATCGCTGCGAGATTTCCCCGAAAGGTGTTCCATTTGTGTAAGGCCAGAGGTTTGATCTCTTCGTCCCAGTCCGTTCCTTCCAACCAGAGTTGTTGAAGGAGAGCCTTGGCTAATATCATAATTAGCGCTAGCCATCCTGCCGGGTCAAACAATTTCGCTATTGATGATAATATTTGTCGCTTTGTCCTTGAGTCGGCGGCTGGTAGAGGGTCATATGAGTACGAGAATGAGTCGTTGATAGCGTTCCATTTTATTCCAAGGGTCTTTGTGGAGCTGACATCATGGAATTTTAGAAAATCTGCATCGAGGAGATCAGATTTTGGGATGGATTTGAGCATTTCGGGGTGATTAGCCGTTATTTTCTTCAGAGGAAAACCGCCTGATCTCAGAGCTTCGATAACTTGGGTCATGGAGTTTATTGTGGACTGTAGGTTATATCCGCCAGAGAGGATGTCATCTACATAAGTCTCGTTTAGAAGAACATTTCTGGCGAGGGGGAATTCATCTTTGGTGTCTGCTGCTAGCTGATGGAGGGTGCGGATTGCTAGGTAGGGGGCACAGTTCACACCAAAGGTAACTGTTTTCAGTTTAAAATCTTCGAGCTGTGATTTTGGAGATCTGCGTACTATGATTCGCTGATAGTCCTGATCTTCTGGGTGTATGAGTATTTGGCGGTACATCTTTTCGATGTCGCCATTAAAAACGAACTTGTAGAGGCGCCATTGTAGGATTACCAGCATCAAGTCGTTCTGCAGGGTCGGACCAGTGTGTAGTACGTCGTTCAACGAACTTCCGGAATGCGAGAGTTTTGAGGCATTAAAAACGATCCGTACTTTTGTTGTTTTGCTGTCGGGCTTTATGACAGCATGATGGGGCAAATAAAATGAGTAGTATTTGCCTTCCTTGATAATTTCGAGGGGTGAAGTGGGTTCCATGTGATTCATGGTTAGATATTCTTCCAATACTTCAGAATATTTTTCTTTTAGTTCTGGTTTCTTTTCCAATGATCTTTCTATGCTAATATACTGCTGTTGAGCAGCGGGTCGTGAGTGACCGAGGGCTAATGTTTCCGGGAAATTTTGTTTGAATGGGAGTTTTACCATGTAGCGACCATCTTCTTTTCTGGTGGTGCTCCTTTTGTAGAGATCTTCACAAAAGGTGTCTTCATCTGCGAGCGGTGTGGTGGATTGAACTTCTTCCTGCTCCCAAAATTTTTTGAGGAGTTCATTTAGAGAGTCGTCGGGGTTTTCAATTATGCGGGTTGAAAACGTTGAAATTTGTTCAGTTAATGGGCCACTCAATATCCAGCCGAATATGGTGTTTTGAGCTATGAGGCTTCCTGCGACGTTGGTTTCGAGGCCTTGCAGGAGGATTTGTGGGAGTATGTCGCTACCTATTACCATGTCTATTCTCCCTGGAGAACAGTAATGGGGGTCAGCTAGTGCTAAAGAGGAGAACTGTTCAAGATTTTCGATCACCACTTTGGAAGAAGGGAGGAAGTGTATTAACTGTGGTAAAATTATGGCTTGGGTAATGATTCGTGTCGTTAAATCCCGAGAGCATATTGTTATCGAACAAATTTTATTGGAGTTTTGTACTATTTGTCCGCCCATCCCTAATATCTGGTAATTAGTCTTCTTGGTTGGTAGACCTAGCAATTTTTGTATTCGATAGGTTATAAATGACTTTTGGGAGCCTTGGTCCACCAAAGCCCGTACCTTGAAAGTTTCTCCTCGATGGAGTATCGGGACCACTGCCGTGGGCAATAACGTTCTTTCTTTGTTACTGGAGAAGTGAGATAGAACTTTGTTGCCTGAATCTTGCGTTTTTGTAGAGTTTTGGGCTTGTGATTCTTGGAGCTGCATTGCCTGTTTTGATGTACAGGGATTTTCTTGATCATTGGTTTGGGTCTTGGACTGATTTCTTCTCTGATACTGTCGGGAAGTGTTAGGGTTCGCTGGCCGAGATGTTTGATAGTGTAGCAGAGAGTGATGTCGCTTTTGACAATATACACATTTGAAGTTGCTACAACATTCGGCTTCTAAATGGGAGAATGCTAGACAATTTTTACAATAATTATTGTCTTTTACGAACTTGTTGCGCTCTGACACACTGAGTTGCTTGAATTTAACGCAGTTCATCATGGAGTGGTTTGAATTACACAACTTGCATGATACTTGTCGGAGCTGTTCGCTATGAAAGGAGTGAGATTTATTTTTAAAGTTGGATTGACTTTGAGGTGTCGATGATCGAGGGGTGAAGCTCGAGTTTGAGTTTCGAGGTTTGCTTGGCCTGTATGTACCTAGTCGCTCTACCACTTCGTATCTGGTCGTGAGGAATTTATCCATTTCCGACCAAAGTGGTAATTCCTTTCTGGACTCCAGAGATTGTTCCCATAAAGCCAGAGTTTCATTGGGGAGTTTTGAAGAGCATAAATAAATAAGCATAGGGTCCCAATTACTAGTGGGTACGTTATTAGTGTTAAGGGTAGAGAGGCAATTGTTTATTGTGGTTTGAATTTCTTGAATTCTTTCCCCACTTTCATAGAATACGGGTTGCATATTAAAGAGAGTTTTAAGTTGGCTGTCTACAAGAATTCTTCGATTCTCGTATCTAGACTTGAGTGCACCCCAGGCTAGCTCGAAATTTTGGTCATTGAGGGCGTATTTTTGAATTATGAGGGCTGCTTTTCCTCTGGTTTTTTGTCTCAGATGGTAAAGTTTTTGGGCTTGGGACAATTTAGGGTGATTTATGTATACTGCCGTAAACATATCCCTAAAGGACGGCCATGTCTCATAACCACCGTGAAACACTTCTGTATCACACGCGGGGACTTTGAGGTAGGGTTCCCGGTTATTCAGGGCTACTACAGGTGGGGACTGGATTTGAATGCTGGATGTTGGTTCCAACGTTGCGAGAAGCTCATTTATTCGAGCTTTCGTGCTGATGTTTGTTCCCATCGCTGTGTCATATTTTTCTTCCAGAGATGCAATGGATCGTTCATCCGTGAGGTTCAGGTATGCTACTTCATACGCTCGTTCTATTAGGGATACGTGCCTATTGAGTTCCTCCATGTAAGTTTGCAGACTAGGTTTTGTGTGATCTGCCTCATTGCAGTTCCAATATTTTCCGCAAAGCTTTTCGAATTTTGCTATCTCGAATAGGCATTTCCTCACTGATTGAGTCGCTTCTTCTTCTTCTGCCAGTGATTTTGATCGTGTTTTAGGTCCTTGGGGTGCTAGAAGCGTATTTGTTTTTTCACCTTTTTCTTCAGCCATTGTAGTTCCGTTGAAGTTAAGCTGTTTTTAATGGGTGGGATTTCGTTTGTAACGGGTTGCAAGGAGTATACTTGTGAGTATTACTAGACTGTATTCGGAGTCGCTGGGTTTTTAAAATATATTGTGTGTAAGGAATACAGCAGAGTAGATTTGATATATTGCGTCTTAGAAGTACACAGGAAAGTTTCAAAATTCAAGCCTTGTGTGTTAAGAAGTACACCGGAGTATATTTAAGGGCTTATGTATTAGGAGTACACGAGGAGGTTTTTATAGCTAAAATTATTATTAAATGGAGATAATAATTAATAGTTATTATTAAGGGAGATAATAATTCCTTTTTTTGTAATTAATTTATTGTGTGGCTATATTCATTCGATAATAAATAAAATTTGACCACTTTTTTTTGTGATTTGTACCCAGTGTATTTTTGTGCGTTTTTTTGCTATTCTGATTCACTGTGCGGCTACTGTGTACATATATATATTTCCTTTATATGCAATAAATTTGAGAGGGCGACTTATGCACTTGCTTCAGCGTCTCTGAATACAAGTATGTATGTGTGACGCAATTTGAGTACAATTTTTTTGTACGCTGTGTTGAGGGTGAAATTATGTACTTGTCTCAGCGCTTCTGAGCCCAAGTGTATTTTTGTATATTGCTAACTGCAATTTTTTTGGAAGTTTTGATTATCGTGTGCTTTGTTTGGGAAATGGGAGAAACAGAATTAACGTGTGTGTGAGGTGACTGTCCACATACGTTGGCGCCAATATATTGTTTTTTGACCGGAATGCAAATTGGGGAAAGGAGATTTACGTGGTACGGTAATTAGCAGCGGGTAAGTAGCCGGTAAGTATATTACATATATAAAGCGAAGTGAAAAGGGCTGGTATATAAAACGGGTGATATTCATGTATTTAAAAATTTGTGTGACTTATATGTCTTAGCGGATTTTGGAAAGAGTATATACAAATTGGAGATTTGTATGAATATATTATTTAAAATGCAACAAATGAGGTTTCTCATTTATTATATTGATCCGTTAAGCTATGCAAATCTTTCTACACAGTGATATGTATATATGTGGTTATGGGGTAAAATATTTAACGGCACTTACTTTAATCTTGGGACTACCTTGTATGCTGTGGATCTATATTATTCTGGGTAACGGGGATTTCTCCTAACGGCTGGTTAATTATGATGTTGTTGTGGTTCCTGGTGCTGATTTTTGTCGACTGTACCTTTGATGATTTTTAATTTCTCACCTTAGACCCTTTTGTGTTTCTAATATTTTTCTTTTAGGGTATATGTATATATTTTTTTCGTTTTCCAGGTCACCAGGTTTTAATTTAAATATTTGAACATTTTTCTTTTCAGGTCACTAGCTTTTGGTTTTAACCCTTGTTTTTTTCTTTATATATTTTTTCAATGTTTTTCGAAACCTTTATTCCAAATTTTCTCTTTTCAGGTTTTCTCTTTTATGTATGTCAACGTTACCCTTAGTTTTCTCACTTCTATATCTTTTTAGGCCTTTTTGCAGAAAATAATTATTTCTTTTTTTATTCACTTTTCCTTTTTTTCAGGTTTTCAATACTTTTTACTGATTTTCACTGTTGATTTTATAGGTTTTTTGTTTTTTGGTTTTTGCCATCACTCTATTTGTGTGCACTTAACAATTTGTTCCTGTTTTTTTCGTTTTTAACACTGGTTCATTTTCCTATGGCACCGATAGGACCATGTCTAGCTATTCACACTAATGGGAGGGGGTAGGGGCACTCACCAATGGCAGTCACTTGGCTTGCTAAATAAGCACACGATATATTTTTTATTTCATATACTAATAATTAGGTTTATTTCTTTATTTCACGATTTTAGTTCACAACTTTATTTCACTTCACAAGATATTTGTTTGATTTTAATATAATAAACTTTATAAACCTTAACTTGAACCACTACTAGGTAATTCAACCGCGCGCTCTAAAAAACAACTGTCTGCCCGGTCATCGATGACCGCTCGTTGAGCTGTGCAGTGAGCATGCAAATCAACATATACAAAGGTAAGTAAATAGAAAAGAAGCGGTAGCTTTCCAACCTCTTCTTAAGAGTTTTACATTAGGATTTTAGGGTAAATGTGGATATAAAGGGTAAGTATAAAATTCAAATTTTAGTGTAACTTCAGCAATGCAATTTAAGGTAAGTATTTAACAGGTCAGTATTTTTACAGGTAAGTTAATCAAATTGGATCAAATTTTCATCCATGTCTTCAACAAGATGATAGGTTTTTGTGTGTATATTAATCCACAAGCTGGTGCAAGGTTCCATCGTTAACGGTTCAATTTCTACGTCATACTGGGTGGGGTTAACCGACTAAACGGGAAAACTGTCCATATCTATTGAACCAAGCAAGATAGAATCGATTTTGTTTTTGCAGATGATAGGTTTTTATGTTTATATTAATCCACAAGCTGATGCAAGGTTCTATCGTTAACGGTTCAATTTCTACGTCATACTGGGTGGGGTTAACCGACTAAATGGGAAAAGTGTCCATATCTATTGAACCAAGCAAGATAGAATCGATTTTGTTTTTGCAGATGATAGGTTTTTATGTTTATATTAATCCGCAAGCTGATGCAAGGTTCTATCGTTAACGGTTCAATTTCTACGTCAAAGTGGGTGGGGTTAACCGACTAAAGGGTATAAGTGTCCATATCTATTGAACCAAGCAAGATAGAATCGATTTTGTTTTTGCAGATGATAGGTTTTTATGTTTTTATTAATCCACAAGCTGATGCAAGGTTCTATCGCTAACGGTTCAATTTCTACGTCATACTGGGTGGGGTTATCCGACTAAAGGGTATAAGTGTCCATATCTATTGAACCAAGCAAGATATAATCGATTTTGTTTTTGCAGATGATAGGTTTTTATGTTTTTATTAATCCACAAGCTGATGCAAGGTTCTATCGCTAACGGTTCAATTTCTACGTCATACTGGGTGGGGTTAACCGACTAAACGGGAAAAGTGTCCACATCTATTGAACCAAGCAAGATAGAATCGATTTTGTTTTTGCAGATGATAGGTTTTTATGTGTATATTAATCCACAAGCTGATGCGAGGTTCTATCGTTAAAGGTTCAATTTCTACGTCAAAGTGGGTGGGGTTAACCGACTAAAGGGTATAAGTGTACATATCTATTGAACCAAGCAAGATAGAATCGATTTTGTTTTTGCAGATGATAGGTTTTTATGTTTATATTAATCCACAAACTGATGCAAGGTTCTATTGTTAACGGTTCAATTTCTACGTCATACTGGGTGGGGTTAACCGACTAAACGGGAAAAGGGTCCATATCTATTGAACCAAGCAAGATAGAATCGATTTTGTTTTTGCATATGATAGGTTTTTATGTGTACATTAATCCACAAGCTGATCCAAGGTTCTATCGCTAACGGTTCAATTTCTACGTCATACTGGGTGGGGTTATCCGACTAAAAGGAATAAGTGTCCATATCTATTGAACCAAGCAAGATAGAATCGATTTTGATTTTGCATATGGTACGTTTTTATGTGTATATTAATCCACAAGCTGATCCAAGGTTCTATCGCTAAGGGTTCAATTTCTACGTCATACTGAGTGGGGTTATCCGACTAAAAGGGATAAGTGTCCATATCTATTGAACCAAGCAAGATAGAATTGATTTATTTTTGCAGATGGTAGGTTTTTATGTGTATATTAATCCACAAGCTGATCAAAGGTTCTATCGTTAACGGTTCAATTTCTACGTCAAAGTGGGTGGGGTTAACCGACTAAAGGGGATAGTTGGCCATATCTATGGAACAAAGCAAGATAGAATCGATTTTGTTTTTTAAGATGATAGGTTTTTGTGTGTATATTAATCCACAAGCTGGTGCAAGGTTCTATCGTTAACGGTTCAATTTCTACCTCATACTGGGTGGGGTTAACCGACTAAACGGGAAAAGTGTCCATATCTATTGAACCAAGCAAGATATAATCGATTTTGTTTTTGCAGATGATAGGTTTTTATGTTTATATTAATCCACAAGCTGATGCAAGGTTCTATCGTTAACGGTTCAATTTCTACGTCAAAGTGGGTGGGGTTAACCGACTAAAGGGTATAAGTGTCCATATCTATTGAACCAAGCAAGATAGAATCGATTTTGTTTTTTAAGATGATAGGTTTTTGTGTGTATATTAATCCACAGGCTGGTGCAAGGTTCTATCGTTAACGGTTCAATTTCTACGTCATACTGGGTGGGGTTAACCGACTAAACGGGAAAAGTGTCCATATCTATTGAACCAAGCAAGATAGAATCGATTTTGTTTTTGCAGATGATAGGTTTTTATGTTTTTATTAATCCACAAGCTGATGCAAGGTTCTATCGCTAACGGTTCAATTTCTACGTCATACTGGGTGGGGTTATCCGACTAAAGGGAATAAGTGTCCATATCTATTGAACCAAGCAAGATAGAATCGATTTTGTTTTTGCAGATGATAAGTTTTTATGTGTATATTAATCCACAAGCTGATGCAAGGTTCTATCGTTAACGGTTCAATTTCTACGTCAAAGTGGGTGGGGTTAACCGACTAAAGGGTATAAGTGTCCATATCTATTGAACCAAGCAAGATAGAATCGATTTTGTTTTTGCAGACGATAGGTTTTTATGTTTATATTAATCCACAAGCTGATGCAAGGTTCTATTGTTAACGGTTCAATTTCTACGTCATACTGGGTGGGGTTAACCGACTAAACGAGAAAAGTGTCCAAAACTATTGAACCAAGCAAGATAGAATCGATTTTGTTTTTGCAGATGATAGGTTTTTATGTGTATATTAATCCACAAGCTGATCCAAGGTTCTATCGCTAACGGTTCAATTTCTACGTCATACTGGGTGGGGTTATCCGACTAAAAGGAATAAGTGTCCATATCTATTGAACCAAGCAAGATAGAATCGATTTTGATTTTGCAGATGGTAGGTTTTTTAGTGTATATTAATCCACAAGCTGATGCAAGTTTCTATCGTCAACGGTTCAATTTCTACGTCATACTGGGTGGGGTTAACCGACTAAACGGGAAAAGTGTCCATATCTATTGAACCAAGCAAGATAGAATCGATTTTATTTTTTTAGATGGTAGGTTTTTATATGTACATTAATCCACAAGCTGATAAAAGTTTCTATCGTTAACAGTTCAATTTCTACGTCATACTGGGTGGGGTTAACCGACTAAAAGGGATAAGTGTCCATATCTATTGAACCAAGCAAGATAGAATCGAATTTCTTTTTGCAGATGGTAGGCTTTTATGTTTATATTAATCCACAAGCTGATCCAAGGTTCTATCGTTAACGGTTCAATTTCTACGTCATACTGGGTGGGGTTAACCGACTAAACGGGAAAAATGTCCATATCTATTGAACCAAGCAAGATAGAATCGATTTTGTTTTTGCAGATGATAGGTTTTTATGTATATATTAATCCACAAGCTGATGCAAGGTTCTATCGTTAACGGTTCAATTTCTACGTCAAAGTGGGTGGGGTTAACCGACTAAAGGGTATAAGTGTCCATATCTATTGAACCAAGCAAGATAGAATCGATTTTGTTTTTTAAGATGATAGTTTTTTGTGTGTATATTAATCCACAAGCTGGAGCAAGGTTCCATCGTTAACAGTTCAATTTCTACGTCATACTGGGTGGGGTTAACCGACTAAACGGGAAAACTGTCCATATCTATTGAACCAAGCAAGATAGAATCGATTTTGTTTTTGCAGATGATAGGTTTTTATGTTTATATTAATCCACAAGCTGATGCAAGGTTCTATCGTTAACGGTTCAATTTCTACGTCATACTGGGTGGGGTTAACCGACTAAATGGGAAAAGTGTCCATATCTATTGAACCAAGCAAGATAGAATCGATTTTGTTTTTGCAGATGATAGGCTTTTATGTTTATATTAATCCGCAAGCTGATGCAAGGTTCTATCGTTAACGGTTCAATTTCTACGTCAAAGTGGGTGGGGTTAACCGACTAAAGGGTATAAGTGTCCATATCTATTGAACCAAGCAAGATAGAATCGATTTTGTTTTTGCAGATGATAGGTTTTTATGTTTTTATTAATCCACAAGCTGATGCAAGGTTCTATCGCTAACGGTTCAATTTCTACGTCATACTGGGTGGGGTTATCCGACTAAAGGGTATAAGTGTCCATATCTATTGAACCAAGCAAGATATAATCGATTTTGTTTTTGCAGATGATAGGTTTTTATGTTTTTATTAATCCACAAGCTGATGCAAGGTTCTATCGCTAACGGTTCAATTTCTACGTCATACTGGGTGGGGTTAACCGACTAAACGGGAAAAGTGTCCACATCTATTGAACCAAGCAAGATAGAATCGATTTTGTTTTTGCAGATGATAGGTTTTTATGTGTATATTAATCCACAAGCTGATGCGAGGTTCTATCATTAAAGGTTCAATTTCTACGTCAAAGTGGGTGGGGTTAACCGACTAAAGGGTATAAGTGTACATATCTATTGAACCAAGCAAGATAGAATCGATTTTGTTTTTGCAGATGATAGGTTTTTATGTTTATATTAATCCACAAGCTGATGCAAGGTTCTATTGTTAACGGTTCAATTTCTACGTCATACTGGGTGGGGTTAACCGACTAAACGGGAAAAGGGTCCATATCTATTGAACCAAGCAAGATAGAATCGATTTTGTTTTTGCATATGATAGGTTTTTATGTGTATATTAATCCACAAGCTGACCCAAGGTTCTATCGCTAACGGTTCAATTTCTACGTCATACTGGGTGGGGTTATCCGACTAAAAGGAATAAGTGTCCATATCTATTGAACCAAGCAAGATAGAATCGATTTTGATTTTGCATATGGTACGTTTTTATGTGTATATTAATCCACAAGCTGATCCAAGGTTCTATCGCTAAGGGTTCAATTTCTACGTCATACTGAGTGGGGTTATCCGACTAAAAGGGATAAGTGTCCATATCTATTGAACCGAGCAAGATAGAATTGATTTATTTTTGCAGATGGTAGGTTTTTATGTGTATATTAATCCACAAGCTGATCAAAGGTTCTATCGTTAACGGTTCAATTTCTACGTCAAAGTGGGTGGGGTTAACCGACTAAAGGGGATAGGTGGCCATATCTATGGAACAAAGCAAGATAGAATCGATTTTGTTTTTTAAGATGATAGGTTTTTGTGTGTATATTAATCCACAAGCTGGTGTAAGGTTCTATCGTTAACGGTTCAATTTCTACGTCATACTGGGTTGGGTTAACCGACTAAACGGGAAAAGTGTCCATATCTATTGAACCAAGCAAGATATAATCGATTTTGTTTTTGCAGATGATAGGTTTTTATGTTTATATTAATCCACAAGCTGATGCAAGGTTCTATCGTTAACGGTTCAATTTCTACGTCAAAGTGGGTGGGGTTAACCGACTAAAGGGTATAAGTGTCCATATCTATTGAACCAAGCAAGATAGAATCGATTTTGTTTTTTAAGATGATAGGTTTTTGTGTGTATATTAATCCACAAGCTGGTGCAAGGTTCTATCGTTAACGGTTCAATTTCTACGTCATACTGGGTGGGCTTAACCGACTAAACGGGAAAAGTGTCCATATCTATTGAACCAAGCAAGATAGAATCGATTTTGTTTTTGCAGATGATAGGTTTTTATGTATATATTAATCCACAAGCTGATGCAAGGTTCTATCGTTAACGGTTCAATTTCTACGTCAAAGTGGGTGGGGTTAACCGACTAAAGGGTATAAGTGTCCATATCTATTGAACCAAGCAAAATAGAATCGATTTTGTTTTTTAAGATGATAGTTTTTTGTGTGTATATTAATCCACAAGCTGGAGCAAGGTTCCATCGTTAACGGTTCAATTTCTACGTCATACTGGGTGGGGTTAACCGACTAAACGGGAAAACTGTCCATATCTATTGAACCAAGCAAGATAGAATCGATTTTGTTTTTGCAGATGATAGGTTTTTATGTTTATATTAATCCACAAGCTGATGCAAGGTTCTATCGTTAACGGTTCAATTTCTACGTCATACTGGGTGGGGTTAACCGACTAAATGGGAAAAGTGTCCATATCTATTGAACCAAGCAAGATAGAATCGATTTTGTTTTTGCAGATGATAGGCTTTTATGTTTATATTAATCCGCAAGCTGATGCAAGGTTCTATCGTTAACGGTTCAATTTCTACGTCAAAGTGGGTGGGGTTAACCGACTAAAGGGTATAAGTGTCCATATCTATTGAACCAAGCAAGATAGAATCGATTTTGTTTTTGCAGATGATAGGTTTTTATGTTTTTATTAATCCACAAGCTGATGCAAGGTTCTATCGCTAACGGTTCAATTTCTACGTCATACTGGGTGGGGTTATCCGACTAAAGGGTATAAGTGTCCATATCTATTGAACCAAGCAAGATATAATCGATTTTGTTTTTGCAGATGATAGGTTTTTATGTTTTTATTAATCCACAAGCTGATGCAAGGTTCTATCGCTAACGGTTCAATTTCTACGTCATACTGGGTGGGGTTAACCGACTAAACGGGAAAAGTGTCCACATCTATTGAACCAAGCAAGATAGAATCGATTTTGTTTTTGCAGATGATAGGTTTTTATGTGTATATTAATCCACAAGCTGATGCGAGGTTCTATCATTAAAGGTTCAATTTCTACGTCAAAGTGGGTGGGGTTAACCGACTAAAGGGTATAAGTGTACATATCTATTGAACCAAGCAAGATAGAATCGATTTTGTTTTTGCAGATGATAGGTTTTTATGTTTATATTAATCCACAAGCTGATGCAAGGTTCTATTGTTAACGGTTCAATTTCTACGTCATACTGGGTGGGGTTAACCGACTAAACGGGAAAAGGGTCCATATCTATTGAACCAAGCAAGATAGAATCGATTTTGTTTTTGCATATGATAGGTTTTTATGTGTATATTAATCCACAAGCTGACCCAAGGTTCTATCGCTAACGGTTCAATTTCTACGTCATACTGGGTGGGGTTATCCGACTAAAAGGAATAAGTGTCCATATCTATTGAACCAAGCAAGATAGAATCGATTTTGATTTTGCATATGGTACGTTTTTATGTGTATATTAATCCACAAGCTGATCCAAGGTTCTATCGCTAAGGGTTCAATTTCTACGTCATACTGAGTGGGGTTATCCGACTAAAAGGGATAAGTGTCCATATCTATTGAACCGAGCAAGATAGAATTGATTTATTTTTGCAGATGGTAGGTTTTTATGTGTATATTAATCCACAAGCTGATCAAAGGTTCTATCGTTAACGGTTCAATTTCTACGTCAAAGTGGGTGGGGTTAACCGACTAAAGGGGATAGGTGGCCATATCTATGGAACAAAGCAAGATAGAATCGATTTTGTTTTTTAAGATGATAGGTTTTTGTGTGTATATTAATCCACAAGCTGGTGTAAGGTTCTATCGTTAACGGTTCAATTTCTACGTCATACTGGGTGGGGTTAACCGACTAAACGGGAAAAGTGTCCATATCTATTGAACCAAGCAAGATATAATCGATTTTGTTTTTGCAGATGATAGGTTTTTATGTTTATATTAATCCACAAGCTGATGCAAGGTTCTATCGTTAACGGTTCAATTTCTACGTCAAAGTGGGTGGGGTTAACCGACTAAAGGGTATAAGTGTCCATATCTATTGAACCAAGCAAGATAGAATCGATTTTGTTTTTTAAGATGATAGGTTTTTGTGTGTATATTAATCCACAAGCTGGTGCAAGGTTCTATCGTTAACGGTTCAATTTCTACGTCATACTGGGTGGGGTTAACCGACTAAACGGGAAAAGTGTCCATATCTATTTAACCAAGCAAGATAGAATCGATTTTGTTTTTGCAGATGATAGGTTTTTATGTTTTTATTAATCCACAAGCTGATGCAAGGTTCTATCGCTAACGGTTCAATTTCTACGTCATACTGGGTGGGGTTATCCGTCTAAAGGGAATAAGTGTCCATATCTATTGAACCAAGCAAGATAGAATCGATTTTGTTTTTGCAGATGATAAGTTTTTATGTGTATATTAATCCACAAGCTGATGCAAGGTTCTATCGTTAACGGTTCAATTTCTACGTCAAAGTGGGTGGGGTTAACCGACTAAAGGGTATAAGTGTCCATATCTATTGAACCAAGCAAGATAGAATCGATTTTGTTTTTGCAGATGATAGGTTTTTATGTTTATATTAATCCACAAGCTGATGCAAGGTTCTATTGTTAAGGGTTCAATTTCTACGTCATACTGGGTGGGGTTAACCGACTAAACGAGAAAAGTGTCCATATCTATTGAACCAAGCAAGATAGAATCGATTTTGTTTTTGCAGATGATAGGTTTTTATGTGTATATTAATCCACAAGCTGATCCAAGGTTCTATCGCTAACGGTTCAATTTCTACGTCATACTGGGTGGGGTTATCCGACTAAAAGGAATAAGTGTCCATATCTATTGAACCAAGCAAGATAGAATCGATTTTGATTTTGCAGATGGTAGATTTTTTAGTGTGTATTAATCCACAAGCTGATGCAAGTTTCTATCGTCAACGGTTCAATTTCTACGTCATACTGGGTGGGGTTAACCGACTAAACGGGAAAAGTGTCCATATCTATTGAACCAAGCAAGATAGAATCGAATTTCTTTTTGCAGATGGTAGGTTTTTATGTGTGTATTAATCCACAAGCTGATCCAAGGTTCTATCGCTAACCGTTCAATTTCTACGTTATAGTGGGTGGGGTTAACCGACTAAACGGGAAAAGTGTCCATATCTATTGAATCAAGCAAGACAGAATCGATTTTGTTTTTGCACATGATAGGTTTTTATGTGTATATTAATCCACAAGCTGATGCAAGGTTCTATCGTTAACGGTTCAATTTCTACGTTATACTGGGTGGGGTTAACCGACTAAACGGGAAAAGTGTCCACATCTATTGAACCAAGCAAGATAGAATCGATTTTGTTTTTGCAGATGATAGGTTTTTATGTTTATATTAATCCACAAACTGATCCAAGGTTCTGTCGTTAACGGTTCAATTTCTACGTCATACTGGGTGGGGTTAACCGACTAAACGGGAAAAATGTCCATATCTATTGAACCAAGCAAGATAGAATCGATTTTGTTTTTGCAGATGATAGGTTTTTATGTGTATATTAATCCACAAGCTGATGCAAGGTTCTATCGTTAACGGTTCAATTTCTACGTCAAAGTGGGTGGGGTTAACCGACTAAAGGGTATAAGTGTCCATATCTATTGAACCAAGCAAGATAGAATCGATTTTGTTTTTTCAGATGATAGGTTTTTATGTGTATATTAATCCACAAGCTGATGCAAAGTTCTATCGTTAACGGTTCAATTTCTACGTCAAAGTGGGTGGGGTTAACCGACTAAAGGGTATAAGTGTCCATATCTATTGAACCAAGCAAGATAGAATCGATTTTGTTTTTTAAGATGATAGGTTTTTGTATGTATATTAATCCACAAGCTGGTGCAAGGTTCTATCGTTAACGGTTCAATTTCTACGTCATACTGGGTGGGGTTAACCGACTAAACGGGAAAAGTGTCCATATCTATTGAACCAAGCAAGATAGAATCGATTTTGTTTTTGCAGATGATAGGTTTTTATGTGTATATTAATCCACAAACTGATGCAAGGTTCTATCGTTAACGGTTCAATTTCTACGTCAAAGTGGGTGGGGTTAACCGACTAAAGGGTATAAGTGTCCATATCTATTGAACCAAGCAAGATAGAATCGATTTTGTTTTTTCAGATGATAGGTTTTTATGTGTATATTAATCCAGAAGCTGATGCAAGGTTCTATCGTTAACGGTTCAATTTCTACGTCAAAGTGGGTGGGGTTAACCGACTAAAGGGTATAAGTGTCCATATCTATTGAACCAAGCAAGATAGAATCGATTTTGTTTTTTAAGATGATAGGTTTTTGTGTGTATATTAATCCACAAGCTGGTGCAAGGTTCTATCGTTAACGGTTCAATTTTTACGTCATACTGGGTGGGGTTAACCGACTAAAAGGGATAAGTGTCCATATCTATTGAACCAAGCAAGATAGAATCGATTTTATTTTTTTAAATGTTAGGTTTTTATATGTACATTAATCCACAAGCTGATAAAAGTTTCTATCGTTAACAGTTCAATTTCTACGTCATACTGGGTGGGGTTAACCGACTAAAAGGGATAAGTGTCCATATCTATTGAACCAAGCAAGATAGAATCGAATTTCTTTTTGCAGATGGTAGGCTTTTATGTTTATATTAATCCACAAGCTGATCCAAGGTTCTGTCGTTAACGGTTCAATTTCTACGTCATACTGGGTGGGGTTAACCGACTAAACGGGAAAAATGTCCATATCTATTGAACCAAGCAAGATAGAATCGATTTTGTTTTTGCAGATGATAGGTTTTTATGTGTATATTAATCCACAAGCTGATGCAAGGTTCTATCGTTAACGGTTCAATTTCTACGTCAAAGTGGGTGGGGTTAACCGACTAAAGGGTATAAGTGTCCATATCTATTGAACCAAGCAAGATAGAATCGATTTTGTTTTTTCAGATGATAGGTTTTTATGTGTATATTAATCCACAAGCTGATGCAAAGTTCTATCGTTAACGGTTCAATTTCTACGTCAAAGTGGGTGGGGTTAACCGACTAAAGGGTATAAGTGTCCATATCTATTGAACCAAGCAAGATAGAATCGATTTTGTTTTTGCAGTGATAGGTTTTAATGTTTTTATTAATCCACAAGCTGATGCAAGGTTCTATCGCTAACGGTTCAATTTCTACGTCATACTGGGTGGGGTTATCCGACTAAAGGGTATAAGTGTCCATATCTATTGAACCAAGCAAGATATAATCGATTTTGTTTTTGCAGATGATAGGTTTTTATGTTTTTATTAATCCACAAGCTGATGCAAGGTTCTATCGCTAACGGTTCAATTTCTACGTCATACTGGGTGGGGTTAACCGACTAAACGGGAAAAGTGTCCACATCTATTGAACCAAGCAAGATAGAATCGATTTTGTTTTTGCAGATGATAGGTTTTTATGTGTATATTAATCCACAAGCTGATGCGAGGTTCTATCGTTAAAGGTTCAATTTCTACGTCAAAGTGGGTGGGGTTAACCGACTAAAGGGTATAAGTGTACATATCTATTGAACCAAGCAAGATAGAATCGATTTTGTTTTTGCAGATGATAGGTTTTTATGTTTATATTAATCCACAAGCTGATGCAAGGTTCTATTGTTAACGGTTCAATTTCTACGTCATACTGGGTGGGGTTAACCGACTAAACGGGAAAAGGGTCCATATCTATTGAACCAAGCAAGATAGAATCGATTTTGTTTTTGCATATGGTACGTTTTTATGTGTATATTAATCCACAAGCTGATTTAAGGTTCTATCGCTAACCGTTCAATTTCTACGTTATAGTGGGTGGGGTTAACCGACTAAACGGGAAAAGTGTCCATATCTATTGAATCAAGCAAGATAGAATCGATTTTGTTTTTGCACATGATAGGTTTTTATGTGTATATTAATCCACAAGCTGATGCAAGGTTCTATCGTTAACGGTTCAATTTCTACGTCATACTGGGTGGGGTTAACCGACTAAACGGGATAAGTGTCCATATCTATTGAACCAAGCAAGATAGAATCGAATTTCTTTTTTCAGATGGTAGGTTTTTATGTGTGTATTAATCCACAAGCTGATCCAAGGTTCTATCGCTAACCGTTCAATTTCTACGTTATAGTGGGTGGGGTTAACCGACTAAACGGGAAAAGTGTCCATATCTATTGAATCAAGCAAGATAGAATCGATTTTGTTTTTGCACATGATAGGTTTTTATCTGTATATTAATCCACAAGCTGATGCAAGGTTCTATCGTTAACGGTTCAATTTCTACGTCATACTGGGTGGGGTTAACCGACTAAACGGGAAAAGTGTCCACATCTATTGAACCAAGCAAGATAGAATCGATTTTGTTTTTGCAGATGATAGGTTTTTATGTTTATATTAATCCACAAGCTGATCCAAGGTTCTATCGTTAACGGTTCAATTTCTACGTCATACTGGGTGGGGTTAACCGACTAAACGGGAAAAATGTCCATATCTATTGAACCAAGCAAGATAGAATCGATTTTGTTTTTGCAGATGATAGGTTTTTATGTGTATATTAATCCACAAGCTGATGCAAGGTTCTATCGTTAACGGTTCAATTTCTACGTCAAAGTGGGTGGGGTTAACCGACTAAAGGGTATAAGTGTCCATATCTATTGAACCAAGCAAGATAGAATCGATTTTGTTTTTTCAGATGATAGGTTTTTATGTGTATATTAATCCACAAGCTGATGCAAGGTTCTATCGTTAACGGTTCAATTTCTATGTAAAAGTGGGTGGGGTTAACCGACTAAAAGGTATAAGTGTCCATATCTATTGAACCAAGCAAGATAGAATCGATTTTGTTTTTTAAGATGATAGGTTTTTGTGTGTATATTAATCCACAAGCTGGTGCAAGGTTCTATCGTTAACGGTTCAATTTTTACGTCATACTGGGTGGGGTTAACCGACTAAAAGGGATAAGTGTCCATATCTATTGAACCAAGCAAGATAGAATCGATTTTGTTTTTTAAGATGATAGGTTTTTGTGTGTATATTAATCCACAAGCTGGTGCAAGGTTCTATCGTTAACGGTTCAATTTCTACGTCATACTGGGTGGGGTTAACCGACTAAACGGGAAAAATGTCCATATCTATTGAACCAAGCAAGATAGAATCGATTTTGTTTTTGCAGATGATAGGTTTTTATGTGTATATTAATCCACAAGCTGATGCAAGGTTCTATCGTTAACGGTTCAATTTCTACGTCAAAGTGGGTGGGGTTAACCGACTAAAGGGTATAAGTGTCCATATCTATTGAACCAAGCAAGATAGAATCGATTTTGTTTTTTAAGATGATAGGTTTTTGTGTGTATATTAATCCACAAGCTGGTGCAAGGTTCTATCGTTAACGGTTCAATTTTTACGTCATACTGGGTGGGGTTAACCGACTAAAAGGGATAAGTGTCCATATCTATTGAACCAAGCAAGATAGAATCGATTTTATTTTTTTAAATGTTAGGTTTTTATATGTACATTAATCCACAAGCTGATAAAAGTTTCTATCGTTAACAGTTCAATTTCTACGTCATACTGGGTGGGGTTAACCGACTAAAAGGGATAAGTGTCCATATCTATTGAACCAAGCAAGATAGAATCGAATTTCTTTTTGCAGATGGTAGGCTTTTATGTTTATATTAATCCACAAGCTGATCCAAGGTTCTATCGTTAACGGTTCAATTTCTACGTCATACTGGGTGGGGTTAACCGACTAAACGGGAAAAATGTCCATATCTATTGAACCAAGCAAGATAGAATCGATTTTGTTTTTGCAGATGATAGGTTTTTATGTATATATTAATCCACAAGCTGATGCAAGGTTCTATCGTTAACGGTTCAATTTCTACGTCAAAGTGGGTGGGGTTAACCGACTAAAGGTTATAAGTGTCCATATCTATTGAACCAAGCAAGATAGAATCGATTTTGTGTTTTCAGATGATAGGTTTTTATGTGTATATTAATCCACAAGCTGACGCAAGGTTCTATCGTTAACGGTTCAATTTCTACGTCAAAGTGGGTGGGGTTAACCGACTAAAGGGTATAAGTGTCCATATCTATTGAACCAAGCAAGATAGAATCGATTTTGTTTTTTAAGATGATAGGTTTTTGTGTGTATATTAATCCACAAGCTGGTGCAAGGTTCCATCGTTAACGGTTCAATTTCTACGTCATACTGGGTGGGGTTAACCGACTAAACGGGAAAACTGTCCATATCTATTGAACCAAGCAAGATAGAATCGATTTTGTTTTTGCAGATGATAGGTTTTTATGTTTATATTAATCCACAAGCTGATGCAAGGTTCTATCGTTAACGGTTCAATTTCTACGTCAAAGTGGGTGGGGTTAACCGACTAAAGGGTATAAGTGTCCATATCTATTGAACCAAGCAAGATAGAATCGATTTTGTTTTTGCAGATGATAGGTGTTTATGTTTATATTAATCCACAAGCTGATGCAAGGTTCTATCGTTAACGGTTCAATTTCTACGTCAAAGTGGGTGGGGTTAACCGACTAAAGGGTATAAGTGTCCATATCTATTGAACCAAGCAAGATAGAATCGATTTTGTTTTTGCAGTGATAGGTTTTAATGTTTTTATTAATCCACAAGCTGATGCAAGGTTCTATCGCTAACGGTTCAATTTCTACGTCATACTGGGTGGGGTTATCCGACTAAAGGGTATAAGTGTCCATATCTATTGAACGAAGCAAGATATAATCGATTTTGTTTTTGCAGATGATAGGTTTTTATGTTTTTATTAATCCACAAGCTGATGCAAGGTTCTATCGCTAACGGTTCAATTTCTACGTCATACTGGGTGGGGTTAACCGACTAAACGGGAAAAGTGTCCACATCTATTGAACCAAGCAAGATAGAATCGATTTTGTTTTTGCAGATGATAGGTTTTTATGTGTATATTAATCCACAAGCTGATGCGAGGTTCTATCGTTAAAGGTTCAATTTCTACGTCAAAGTGGGTGGGGTTAACCGACTAAAGGGTATAAGTGTACATATCTATTGAACCAAGCAAGATAGAATCGATTTTGTTTTTGCAGATGATAGGTTTTTATGTTTATATTAATCCACAAGCTGATGCAAGGTTCTATTGTTAACGGTTCAATTTCTACGTCATACTGGGTGGGGTTAACCGACTAAACGGGAAAAGGGTCCATATCTATTGAACCAAGCAAGATAGAATCGATTTTGTTTTTGCATATGATAGGTTTTTATGTGTATATTAATCCACAAGCTGATCCAAGGTTCTATCGCTAACGGTTCAATTTCTACGTCATACTGGGTGGGGTTATCCGACTAAAAGGAATAAGTGTCCATATCTATTGAACCAAGCAAGATAGAATCGATTTTGATTTTGCATATGGTACGTTTTTATGTGTATATTAATCCACAAGCTGATTTAAGGTTCTATCGCTAACCGTTCAATTTCTACGTTATAGTGGGTGGGGTTAACCGACTAAACGGGAAAAGTGTCCATATCTATTGAATCAAGCAAGATAGAATCGATTTTGTTTTTGCACATGATAGGTTTTTATGTGTATATTAATCCACAAGCTGATGCAAGGTTCTATCGTTAACGGTTCAATTTCTACGTCATACTGGGTGGGGTTAACCGACTAAACGGGATAAGTGTCCATATCTATTGAACCAAGCAAGATAGAATCGAATTTCTTTTTGCAGATGGTAGGTTTTTATGTGTGTATTAATCCACAAGCTGATCCAAGGTTCTATCGCTAACCGTTCAATTTCTACGTTATAGTGGGTGGGGTTAACCGACTAAACGGGAAAAGTGTCCATATCTATTGAATCAAGCAAGATAGAATCGATTTTGTTTTTGCACATGATAGGTTTTTATCTGTATATTAATCCACAAGCTGATGCAAGGTTCTATCGTTAACGGTTCAATTTCTACGTCATACTGGGTGGGGTTAACCGACTAAACGGGAAAAGTGTCCACATCTATTGAACCAAGCAAGATAGAATCGATTTTGTTTTTGCAGATGATAGGTTTTTATGTTTATATTAATCCACAAGCTGATCCAAGGTTATATCGTTAACGGTTCAATTTCTACGTCATACTGGGTGGGGTTAACCGACTAAACGGGAAAAATGTCCATATCTATTGAACCAAGCAAGATAGAATCGATTTTGTTTTTGCAGATGATAGGTTTTTATGTGTATATTAATCCACAAGCTGATGCAAGGTTCTATCGTTAACGGTTCAATTTCTACGTCAAAGTGGGTGGGGTTAACCGACTAAAGGGTATAAGTGTCCATATCTATTGAACCAAGCAAGATAGAATCGATTTTGTTTTTTCAGATGATAGGTTTTTATGTGTATATTAATCCACAAGCTGATGCAAGGTTCTATCGTTAACGGTTCAATTTCTATGTCAAAGTGGGTGGGGTTAACCGACTAAAAGGTATAAGTGTCCATATCTATTGAACCAAGCAAGATAGAATCGATTTTGTTTTTTAAGATGATAGGTTTTTGTATGTATATTAATCCACAAGCTGGTGCAAGGTTCTATCGTTAACGGTTCAATTTCTACGTCATACTGGGTGGGGTTAACCGACTAAACGGGAAAAGTGTCCATATCTATTGAACCAAGCAAGATAGAATCGATTTTGTTTTTGCAGATGATAGGTTTTTATGTGTATATTAATCCCCAAACTGATGCAGGGTTCTATCGTTAACGGTTCAATTTCTACGTCAAAGTGGGTGGGGTTAACCGACTAAAGGGTATAAGTGTCCATATCTATTGAACCAAGCAAGATAGAATCGATTTTGTTTTTTAAGATGATAGGTTTTTGTGTGTATATTAATCCACAAGCTGGTGCAAGGTTCTATCGTTAACGGTTCAATTTTTACGTCATACTGGGTGGGGTTAACCGACTAAAAGGGATAAGTGTCCATATCTATTGAACCAAGCAAGATAGAATCGATTTTATTTTTTTAGATGGTAGGTTTTTATATGTACATTAATCCACAAGCTGATAAAAGTTTCTATCGTTAACAGTTCAATTTCTACGTCATACTGGGTGGGGTTAACCGACTAAAAGGGATAAGTGTCCATATCTATTGAACCAAGCAAGATAGAATCGAATTTCTTTTTGCAGATGGTAGGTTTTTATGTGTATTAATCCACAACCTGATCCAAGGTTCTATCGCTAACGGTTCAATTTCTACGTCATACTGGGTGGGGTTAACCGACTAAACGGGAAAAGTGTCCACATCTATTGAACCAAGTAAGATAGAATCGATTTTGTTTTTGCAGATGATAGGTTTTTATGTGTTGTACCGATGTACTAATAACCAACACAATTAATTTTATAGTAAACTTAAAATATATGTACACATTTACGTATTTAGAACTCCCAGACCATTTTAGAGTAATAAATCTTTAAGGCTATTCCTAACATTCTAAATGCACCAACAAATGACTCAGTGGCATCTTCTGTACAAAATGGTCCAAAAATACCGAGCGAACCCAACGAAAGAAATAATCGAACATATCGATTTCTCCTTTATGTCATTGTGACATGTGAAAAGGGAAAAGAAAGGGGATCGAGGACGGCACTTCCGGAAAGGTATCGCTCTCTTTTGATATCCAGACTTCAAGCTGTACACATCAGTCGGTAAAGTTATAAATATAATTAATACTTGGTTAGTTCATCATAAGCATCAGCCATCCACGGGGCAATTGACTTAACAAAGGAATTATAAGTGGAAGTACCCGTACGTCGAAACAAAAAGTATATGGTAGCTGCATTGTTATAGCTGTGCGCTGAAGAGTACGAACATTATATTCACCTGACGATATAAGTTTTCCAACTGCTGTATTTTCGAACACGTGGGGTAGAAGATTTAGAAGTGAAGTTACTAAAGCGTCAAAGTAAATCCTTTTTGGTTCCCGTCTTCGGACAACACGCATTCTTATTAGACTATTATCACTCTTTAAGAGTTTAAGAGAAAACAAAAATGTAATAGCTGAGATGTTAAAAAGTTTCATTGTATACCTTTATACAAACTGAGAGCCAATTACGAAGCAAAGGGGAAGAATAGCTAGGAAGGAGTAGTTACTTTACTTACATATATAAAACATATATAAAAAAACAAAAGATCATTTTAAAAGTAGTCCTTAATATATTTGGTTACTAAATGGTGTAATTATCGTTCTTAGTAACATCATATTTCAAAATACGAAAAAGTTTTGTTTAAGAAAAAAAAAAAAAAAATATGAAGGAATAGAGAAAAAAAAAACTATGCAAATATAGTGGCAAAACCACAACAAAGAAAAAATAACGTTAGTTAGAAAAATATGTGAAAGGAAAAGCATGAGAAATTGAGAAAAGAGGTGCGCAGAATCCCTGAGTTGAAAGCACAGAAAAAAAATTAGTCCAAAGTGATAAAATAAATACCTAGAATTTTCGTAAAACTTTAATATACATATTGAAGCAGGGAGGAACTTGTAAATTTGGGAAACGGTAAAAAAAAAAAAAAAAAAAAAAACTTGTTCACAACAACGATAAGCAGCGACTTGGAAGGCCTTCGAAGCAGCGCTCTACAACAACAAGCAAGTAAGTGACTCTTCTTCTTCACAATATGTTTTTTTTTTGGATTTATAATCATACTACTGGTATTAATATTGCGATAGAAATTTAGTTACACATTTTTTTTCAACGAAATTCCTTTCGTTCTTATTCCGCCTCTTGGTTCTGTTTTCATACTTCTTCTTATTAATTTAGTTGTTATATAAGATCACAAAAGAAAAACAAGTGGGTAAAACAAAGAATAAAAAAAATTATAAATATATAGTATGTAGTTATAAAATTATGAATATTTTTGAAGTAGCCTTGGCAGGAAATTCTGCAACAACCAGATCACATTATACATTTTAATTACGTTGGACATAATTTCGTTAGCACCCCAGCATAACACATATATTGTATATGTACATACAAAAAATATATATGTATAATATACATTAGATACATATATACATTGAATATGTATATAGGTTGTCCTGTATGGAGAAGAATGTGAATAAACCTGAATAATTTAATCTAGTATGGTTTAGTAAACTTTGAAAAGTGGTCTGAAATTATTTGGTTTTGGGCGGGTTGATGGGGTTTCAATAAAACATCATGAGACCATGGAAGGGTGGGCGAGAATGGCAGCTTTAAATAATTGCGAAAGCTGCTAAGCATGGAAGTCTACGCCAAATGGAAATTAGGCGGTACTGGTCTGTTGTTTTGCGAGTACGATAGTTTCATCAGTGTGCAATTTCTTTCTCTGTATGAACCTTCCCTTTACGGTATTCCTCGCTGTCCCTGAAGCTCCGAACTATCCGAATCCACCCTACTGAAGCTGCTGGTTACTGCGAGTGCACACTATAGGGCCAAAGGGTCATTCCACTGGCAGGAATATGAATCAATGTAAACGCCGTAGGCACGTTTATATACGTGGTGAAGGTTTCATAACAGAAATGGCGTCCAAGTGTGGGGCCACGCGAAGTTATAGTGGGTTTCCATCTTTAGATTCACTCTTGGAATCTGTTTTTGTCAGTCTGTAAATTTTTTTTTGTGCTTTTAAATATGAAGTTTGTAATTGGATATTCGCGATAATTGAGTTAAATACTCCTTTTACCAACCAATTGCAATTAACTAAAATGAAAATAAGCTGTTATTCCATTTTGTCAAATAACTTATAGGATATTTATTCGCAAAGGCTACATGTCTAGCTATAAACCCTAAGAAATTTGCAATTTGGTTCCGTAGGCTTTTAGACTATGTTCGCTTCCTGGGTTGTTCTGTGGACTCTGGGTTAAACTAGCTAAATGCTAGGTTAGCCAGCCCTTCATCCAGAGGGAAGTAACATATTCTGATTTTATTTCGTCGAGAAGTTAAACGGTCCCCTTCAGTTTAATAACTCTTTCATACTTTTAGTGAATGCTTTAAAATAACAGATTAATAGATTTATTTTAGAGTGGTCTCTCCCAGAACCTCCTCACCATTTGGCTTGGACTAAAATGCTGTTTTTACCGCCATAAAAACCATTTAAGAGTAAGACCATACGTAAAATTGTAAAAGTATAGTTTATTCAATATTTTTGTTGAAATTTTTCATCCGAAATTATTTTTTTTTGATAAAGTATTTTCTCGTTGGCTAACTTTGCTTTGAATTTGGAAGGGCTTATCATCTATTTACTTGTAGAACAATGTCAGTTAGACACAGTAATGATAATTTGCCAGATCAGGCAAGCACTTGTAAGATTTGTCGTAGAGTTTACGGTGAGAATGATGATATACTTCACACTGCATGCTCACACCAATTTCATAGGAGCTGCTTAATTTCGTGGCTTAAACGAAACTCGTCATGTCCCGAATGTCATACGGCTTGCATTAGCCGTAATTTGCCTTCCACCTCTAATATTAGCGGGCGTACTAGGTCACAGACGACTGGACAGAATACTACATCTAAAAATATTACCCCAAAAACAGGGTTAGCTAAAGAAAGTATGCAACCGTCCGTTGTGGAAAGACTACCTAAAGTGTCCGCAAACGCTGGAGCACCTATCTCTCAACAAACATAATTAATCTACACTCGTAGAAGAATCGCGTATTCGCAGTATGGTTAACGCAGTCATTTCCGCTAGGCAAGCAAATCTTGTTAACGATATGGAGTTAAGGGTAGGACAGATGATTGAACAAAAGATAGAAGATGTCTTAGGTAATGTTCTGGGCCGCTTAAATCTAAACGCAGGCCAACCCCCTATATCCGATGGCTCACAGGGTAGGAACACCTCTCCACCATCTAGAAATGTTTCAACCCCCGTTTTGCCCCAAGAAATGCCTTACCTCGGAACTCACTCCACTCAACATAATTTTAATAGACAAATTGATCATATACGATTCAGCGACACTTCCTCTACGGTCCATAATACAAAGATTGCCCAACTTATCGCAAGCTGGGATATAAAGTTCGATGGAACATCCCGCTTAACCGTGGACAGCTTTATCTATCGGATTGAGTCCCAGGTTCTCGATACACTAAATGGGAATTTCAATTTACTGTGTGAAAATGTGCAGAGTCTATTCAATGGCGAAGCCAAAAATTGGTATTGGCGCTATCGCCGAACAGTAGATCGGGTAACATGGCCGTCTCTTTGTCAATCGTTACGAACGCACTTTGACGAACACAAATCTGATACAGAAATCAAGAAATTATTCGTTCTCGAAAACAAGGCATGACGGAAACATTTGATGAATTTCGAAATGCAATTTTGAAAACAGCCGAAGGCTTACACACTCCGTTGCACGAGGAGGAATTGATTGAAATTCTACAAAGAAATCTTCGACCGCGCATACGTCAACAACTTTTGTATGTCCCTATAAATTCGATGGCAGAACTTCGCAGACTTTGTCTGAAAGGAGAAAGGTTACTGAATGAAATAAGTAATAACCAGCGTATGATTCCACGCCGCCAGGTAAATGAGCTCGAGTTGGAAGAGGACGTTTTATCTGATATCCCTGTCACTGAAGTAGACGAATTAGGACAGAAAGTAAAAGGTTCAAAACTAGCTTGTTGGAACTGCAGAAAAGATGGGCATAGGTATTTTGACTGTTTGGAAGAAAGATCTATATTTTGTTACGGCTGCGGAGCATCTGGAATCTATAAGCCCAAATGCCCCACGTGCCATCCGGGAAACGGGAAATCGAGCGAGGTCCCGAAAAAGGCTCCTCGCTACGACCCGAACCTGTTGAAGTAAAATCACTCCTACCCCCTCTTGTCACAAAAACTAACTGTACGAAACTAAAACCCATTGTCCCTTATGACGTCCGGTTGCGGAAATACCAACAAGCTAAAAGAAAGATATTTTCCACAACCTTCCGCCACACCTAGCCGTTCTGCAAAGCGTATGAATAGCTTTTGGAGGAAGATTAAAGGCCAACATAAAAACGTTGCGGACATAATTTGTTCAGTAACCAACAAAGGATCCGACTTAAGGCCATACGCTCAAATTTTGTTATTAGGACGAGAGGTTTTGGCTCTTCTGGATAGTGGAGCGCAAGTATCTTGCGTAGGCGGCTCATTAGCTAAAGAAATTTCTGATATTTATAAGCTAAAGCACCACAAAACTGATGTCTGCACCGCAGACGGACGTAAGCAAGTGTTTTTTGGAACGATAGCCCTAAATGTAAATTTTAAAAAATGTTCGCATGACATTAACTTTTTTGTCATACCCGGAATGTCTCAAAACGTTATTTTAGGTATAGATTTTTGGAGAAAGTTCCAAATAGCCCCACATATAATCTCAGAAATCGATATCGATGATTGCAACACCATTGGAGATTCCAATAAGATTCTCCTAACCCTAGAACAACAAAATGTTTTAAGGAAAATTCAAAGCAGATTCCCTAACTGTGAGAAAGAAGGGTTAGGTAAAACCGATCTAATGGAACACATAATTGAAGTGGATCCGCATGTCTGTCCAATAAAACAACGTTATTTTCCTATATCTCCCGCCATCGAGAAAATGATTCATACCGAAATAGATGAAATGCTCAAATTAGGTGTTGTTGAAGAATCGCCTAACAGTCCGTGGTCCAGTCCGATAGTTTTAGTCCGGAAGTCCGACAAAGTCCGTCTGTGTTTAGATTCTAGGAAAATAAATCAAATTACCGTGAAGGATGCGTATCCTCTCCCGCATATAGAAGGAATTTTGAGTAGGTTACCAAAAGCAGAGTTCATTTCCTCCCTTGATCTCCGTAGGGCATTCTGGCAGATCCCGTTAGCGGAGAGCTCCCGGGACTACACGTGTTTCACGGTACCAAACCGCCCGCTATATCGATTCCGCGTGATGCCCTTTGGCCTTTGTAACGCCCCCCAGGCCTTATGCCGTTTAATGGACCGCGTGATACCACCACAGCTTAAAAACCAAGTGTTTGTTTATCTCGACTACCTTCTTATTGTTTCACCTGATTTTGACACTCATATGATGGTTTTGGCAGAAATTGCAAAACAGCTAAGGAAGGCAGGTCTCACTATCAATTTATCCAAAAGCAATTTTTGCATAAAGGAAGTGAAGTACCTCGGATATATTGTTGGTAATGGTACCCTGCGAACCGATCCAGACAAGGTTTCATCTGTAACAAATTATCCAAGGCCAACCAACGTCAAACAATTGCGTAGGTTCCTGGGTATGGCGGGTTGGTACCGCCGATTTCTTGTCAATTTTGCAGCAATAACTTCACCTCTTACTAATCTTCTTAAGAAGAGTAATAAATTTAGTTGGACGACAGAAGCGCAACAAGCTTTTGATGCACTTAAGGAAAAGCTTTGCAAAGCCCCTGTTCTTACCAATCCCAACTACAACAAACCATTTATAATACAATGTGACGCTAGCAAGCTAGGTGTAGGTGCAGTTTTGGCTCAACTGAATGACAAAGGAATAGAAATGCCAGTAGCGTATTTCTCCCAAAAGCTCAATAAAGCTCAAGGTAATTATAGCGGAACTGAGCTAGAGTGCCTCGCTGCTATACTGAGCTTAAAGAAATTCCGTGCATATGTTGAAGGTCAAGACTTTAAAATTATAACTGATCACGCTAGTCTACAATGGCTCATGAGGCAATCAGACTTGTCAGGACGGTTATCTCGTTGGTCTTTAAAACTTCAGCAATTTCGATTCAACATTGAACATAGGAAAGGGGCTCAAAATGTTGTCGCGGACAGTTTATCTCGGCAAAATTTTGAGGAAATGTCTTCTGAAACAAATAAAGTTGACGAGCTCGACATCCGGCCGCTCATAAATCTGAATTCATCAGAATTCAGGTCCGAAGAATACGAGGCACTCAAAAGCAAAATTCGAAGTAATATATCTCGTTTACCGGACTTACATATTCTCGATGACCACGTCTATAAGCGGACAGAAATGGCCGATGGAGATCCCGAAAACGAGGTATTTAATTGGAAACTATGGGTACCTAAAGCATTAGTTCCAGAAGCAATCAAAACGCACATGCACCTCCAAATAAATGTCACGGTGGAATAGGTAAAACACTGGAACGTCTTCGAAAGAATCTTTACTGGCCAAACATGACCGTTGATGTAAAAGCCCATGTCGCAAAATGTGAAACTTTTCACAAAAACAAAGCCCCAAACATGACCCTTCGACCACCCATGACAACACAATATGTAGTGCAAAGACCTTTCCAGAAACTTTATATTGACCTTTTGGGACCATATCCGAGGTCTAAGCAAGGCCATATCGGAATATTAATAGTTCTGGATCACCTTACTAAATTCCCCTTGTTAAAAGCCATCAAGAAATTTCATACTTCAGTGATATGCGAATTTTTGCACGACCAAGTATTCGGCATATTTGGTACACCGGAGGTGATAGTAAGTGATAATGGAAAGCAATTTAAATCGACCCAGTTTAACCAATTGCTTAGCCAAAGAGGTATACGACATGTGTATACTGCCTTATATAGCCCTCAGACAAACGCAAGCGAGCGTGTTAATAGCTCTATAATAACTGGAATCAGATCTTATCTAGCGAATGATCAATCTGTTTGGGATAGGCATATATCAGAAATAGGAGAAGCATTGAGAAGTGCATACCACCAAACCATAGGCTTTACACCCTATTACGCTCTTTTCGGCCAGCAAATGGTTACTCACGCTCAAGACTACCAGCTACTACGTCAGCTGCATTCAATAAATACAAGTTTGTTAGACAGGTCAGATAAACTTCAATTGATCCGCAAAACTATTGGCGAAAATATTAAGACTGCTTTTGAAAACTCCGCAAAGCGCTACAACTTACGCAGTACCACAAAATCGTTTAAAGTCGGTGATATCGTCTTTCGACGAAACTTTGTTTTGAGTGATGCCAGCAAACGATTTTGCGCAAAATTCGCTCCAAAGTTCGTGAAAGCTAAGGTCGTTGGACTCAAAGGAAATTGCATATATCAACTGGAAGATACGAATACAAAGAAACGCGAGTGCTACCATCGAAAAGATATCCGCGACTATAGAGCAACAGAAGAGTAAACGTACCATGAATTTAAGTGGGGGAGTGTGTACCGATGTACTAATAACCAACACAATTAATTTTATAGTAAACTTAAAATATATGTACACATTTACGTATTTAGAACTCCCAGACCATTTTAGAGTAATAAATCTTTAAGACTATTCCTAACATTCTAAATGCACCAACAAATGACTCAGTGGCATCTTCTGTACAAAATGGTCCAAAAATACCGAGCGAACCCAACGAAAGAAATAATCGAACATATCGATTTCGTCTTTATGTCATTGTGACATGTGAAAAGGGAAAAGAAAGGGGATCGAGGACGGCACTTCCGGAAAGGTATCGCTCTCTTTTGATATCCAGACTTCAAGCTGTACACATCAGTCGGTAAAGTTATAAATATAATTAATACTTGGTTAGTTCATCATAAGCATCAGCCATCCACGGGGCAATTGACTTAACAAAGGAATTATAAGTGGAAGTACCCGTACGTCGAAACAAAAAGTATATGGTAACTGCATTGTTATAGCTGTGCGCTGAAGAGTACGAACATTATATTCACCTGACGATATAAGTTTTCCAACTGCTGTATTTTCGAACACGTGGGGTAGAAGATTTAGAAGTGAAGTTACTAAAGCGTCAAAGTAAATCCTTTTTGGTTCCCGTCTTCGGACAACACGCATTCTTATTAGACTATTATCACTCTTTAAGAGTTTAAGAGAAAACAAAAATGTAATAGCTGAGATGTTAAAAAGTTTCATTGTATACCTTTATACATACTGAGAGCCAATTACGAAGCAAAGGGGAAGAATAGCTAGGAAGGAGTAGTTACTTTACTTACGCGGTGATCAGTTTCCACCGCCTCGCGTACAAACGTAGTAAAGTTTCGCACTGGTAATCAGCACCAAATGCTCAAACATAAAAAAAAAACCCAACATATATAAAAAAACAAAAGATCATTTTAAAAGTAGTCCTTAATATATTTGGTTACTAAATGGTGTAATTATCGTTCTTAGTAACATCATATTTCAAAATACGAAAAAGTTTTGTTTAAGAAAAAAAAAAAAAATATGAAGGAATAGAGAAAAAAAAAACTATGCAAATATAGTGGCAAAACCACAACAAAGAAAAAATAACGTTAGTTAGAAAAATATGTGAAAGGAAAAGCATGAGAAATTGAGAAAAGAGGTGCGCAGAATCCCTGAGTTGAAAGCACAGAAAAAAAATTAGTCCAAAGTGATAAAATAAATACCTAGAATTAATTCGTAAAACTTTAATATACATATTGAAGCAGGGAGGAACTTGTAAATTTGGGAAACGGTAAAAAAAAAAAAAAAAAAAAACTTGTTCACAACAACGATAAGCAGCGACTTGGAAGGCCTTCGAAGCAGCGCTCTACAACAACAAGCAAGTAAGTGACTCTTCTTCTTCACAATATGTTTTTTTTTTTGGATTTATAATCATACTACTGGTATTAATATTGCGATAGAAATTTAGTTACACATTTTTTTTCAACGAAATTCCTTTCGTTCTTATTCCGCCTCTTGGTTCTGTTTTCATACTTCTTCTTATTAATTTAGTTGTTATATAAGATCACAAAAGAAAAACAAGTGGGTAAAACAAAGAATAAAAAAAATTATAAATATATAGTATGTAGTTATAAAATTATGAATATTTTTGAAGTAGCCTTGGCAGGAAATTCTGCAACAACCAGATCACATTATACATTTTAATTACGTTGGACATAATTTCGTTAGCACCCCAGCATAACACATATATATATGTACATACAAAAAATATATATGTATAATATACATTAGATACATATATACATTGAATATGTATATAGGTTGTCCTGTATGGAGAAGAATGTGAATAAACCTGAATAATTTAATCTAGTATGGTTTAGTAAACTTTGAAAAGTGGTCTGAAATTATTTGGTTTTGGGCGGGTTGATGGGGTTTCAATAAAACATCATGAGACCATGGAAGGGTGGGCGAGAATGGCAGCTTTAAATAATTGCGAAAGCTGCTAAGCATGGAAGTCTACGCCAAATGGAAATTAGGCGGTACTGGTCTGTTGTTTTGCGAGTACGATAGTTTCATCAGTGTGCAATTTCTTTCTCTGTATGAACCTTCCCTTTACGGTATTCCTCGCTGTCCCTGAAGCTCCGAACTATCCGAATCCACCCTACTGAAGCTGCTGGTTACTGCGAGTGCACACTATAGGGCCAAAGGGTCATTCCACTGGCAGGAATATGAATCAATGTAAACGCCGTAGGCACGTTTATATACGTGGTGAAGGTTTCATAACAGTGTGTATTAATCCACAAGCTGATGCAAGGTTCTATCGTTAACGGTTCAATTTCTACGTCAAAGTGGGTGGGGTTAACCGACTAAAGGGTATAAGTGTCCATATCTATTGAACCAAGCAAGATAGAATCGATTTTGTTTTTGCAGATGATAGGTTTTTATGTTTTTATTAATCCACAAGCTGATGCAAGGTTCTATCGCTAACGGTTCAATTTCTACGTCATACTGGGTGGGGTTATCCGACTAAAGGGTATAAGTGTCCATATCTATTGAACCAAGCAAGATAGAATCGATTTTGTTTTTGCAGATGATAAGTTTTTATGTGTATATTAATCCACAAGCTGATGCAAGGTTCTATCGTTAACGGTTCAATTTCTACGTCAAAGTGGGTGGGGTTAACCGACTAAAGGGTATAAGTGTCCATATCTATTGAACCAAGCAAGATAGAATCGATTTTGTTTTTGCAGATGATAGGTTTTTATGTTTACATTAATCCACAAGCTGATGCAAGGTTCTATTGTTAACGGTTCAATTTCTACGTCATACTGGGTGGGGTAAAACCGACTAAACGGGAAAAGTGTCCAAATCTATTGAACCAAGTAAGATAGAATCGAATTTATTTTTGCAGATGGTAAGTTTTTATGTGTATATTAATCCACAAGCTGATCAAAGGTTCTATCGTTAACGGTTCAATTTCTACGTCAAAGTGGGTGGGGTTAACCGACTAAAGGGGATAGGTGGCCATATCTATGGAACAAAGCAAGATAGAATCGATTTATTTTTGCAGATGATAGGCTTTTATGTGTGTATTAATCCACAAGCTGATCCAAGGTTCTATCGCTAACGGTTCAATTTCTACGTCATACTGGGTGGGGTTAACCGACTAAAGGGATAAGTGTCCATATCTATTGAACCAAGAAAGATAGAATCGATTTTATTTTTGCAGATGGTAGGTTTTTATGTTTATATTAATCCACAAGCTGATGCAAGGTTCTATCGCTAACCGTTCAATTTCTACGTTATAGTGGGTGGGGTTAACCGACTAAACGAGAAAAGTGTCCATATCTATTGAATCAAGCAAGATAGAATCGATTTTGTTTTTGCACATGATAGGTTTTTATCTGTATATTAATCCACAAGCTGATGCAAGGTTCTATCGTTAACGGTTGCATTTCTACGTCATACTGGGTGGGGTTAACCGACTAAACGGGAAAAGTGTCCACATCTATTGAACCAAGCAAGATAGAATCGATTTTGTTTTTGCAGATGATAGGTTTTTATGTTTATATTAATCCACAAGCTGATCCAAGGTTCTATCGTTAACGGTTCAATTTCTACGTCATACTGGGTGGGGTTAACCGACTAAACGGGAAAAATGTCCATATCTATTGAACCAAGCAAGATAGAATCGATTTTGTTTTTGCAGATGATAGGTTTTTATGTGTATATTAATCCACAAACTGATGCAAGGTTCTATCGTTAACGGTTCAATTTCTACGTCAAAGTGGGTGGGGTTAACCGACTAAAGGGTATAAGTGTCCATATCTATTGAACCAAGCAAGATAGAATCGATTTTGTTTTTGCAGATGATAGGTTTTTATGTTTATATTAATCCACAAGCTGATGCAAGGTTCTATTGTTAACGGTTCAATTTCTACGTCATACTGGGTGGGGTAAAACCGACTAAACGGGAAAAGTGTCCATATCTATTGAACCAAGTAAGATAGAATCGAATTTATTTTTGCAGATGGTAAGTTTTTATGTGTATATTAATCCACAAGCTGATCAAAGGTTCTATCGTTAACGGTTCAATTTCTACGTCAAAGTGGGTGGGGTTAACCGACTAAAGGGGATAGGTGGCCATATCTATGGAACAAAGCAAGATAGAATCGATTTATTTTTGCAGATGATAGGCTTTTATGTGTGTATTAATCCACAAGCTGATCCAAGGTTCTATCGCTAACGGTTCAATTTCTACGTCATACTGGGTGGGGTTAACCGACTAAAGGGATAAGTGTCCATATCTATTGAACCAAGAAAGATAGAATCGATTTTATTTTTGCAGATGGTAGGTTTTTATGTTTATATTAATCCACAAGCTGATCCAAGGTTCTATCGTTAACGGTTCAATTTCTACGTCATACTGGGTGGGGTTAACCGACTAAACGGGAAAAATGTCCATATCTATTGAACCAAGCAAGATAGAATCGATTTTGTTTTTGCAGATGATAGGTTTTTATGTGTATATTAATCCACAAGCTGATGCAAGGTTCTATCGTTAACGGTTCAATTTCTACGTCAAAGTGGGTGGGGTTAACCGACTAAAGGGTATAAGTGTCCATATCTATTGAACCAAGCAAGATAGAATCGATTTTGTTTTTTCAGATGATAGGTTTTTATGTGTATATTAATCCACAAGCTGATGCAAGGTTCTATCGTTAACGGTTCAATTTCTACGTCAAAGTGGGTGGGGTTAACCGACTAAAGGGTATAAGTGTCCATATCTATTGAACCAAGCAAGATAGAATCGATTTTGTTTTTTAAGATGATAGGTTTTTGTGTGTATATTAATCCACAAGCTGGTGCAAGGTTCCATCGTTAACGGTTCAATTTCTACGTCATACTGGGTGGGGTTAACCGACTAAACGGGAAAAGTGTTCATATCTATTGAACCAAGCAAGATAGAATCGATTTTGTTTTTGCAGATGATAGGTTTTTATGTTTATATTAATCCACAAGCTGATGCAAGGTTCTATCGTTAACGGTTCAATTTCTACGTCATACTGGGTGGGGTTAACCGACTAAACGGGAAAAGTGTCCATATCTATTGAACCAAGCAAGATAGAATCGATTTTGTTTTTGCAGATGATAGGTTTTTATGTTTATATTAATCCACAAGCTGATGCAAGGTTCTATCGTTAACGGTTCAATTTCTACGTCAAAGTGGGTGGGGTTAACCGACTAAAGGGTATAAGTGTCCATATCTATTGAACCAAGCAAGATAGAATCGATTTTGTTTTTGCAGATGATAGGTTTTTATGTTTTTATTAATCCACAAGCTGATGCAAGGTTCTATCGCTAACGGTTCAATTTCTACGTCATACTGGGTGGGGTTATCCGACTAAAGGGTATAAGTGTCCATATCTATTGAATCAAACAAGATAGAATCGATTTTGTTTTTGCAGATGATAGGTTTTATGTTTTTATTAATCCACAAGCTGATGCAAGGTTCTATCGCTAACGGTTCAATTTCTACGTCATACTGGGTGGGGTTAACCGACTAAACGGGAAAAGTGTCCACATCTATTGAACCAAGCAAGATAGAATCGATTTTGTTTTTGCAGATGATAGGTTTTTATGTGTATATTAATCCACAAGCTGATGCAAGGTTCTATCGTTAACGGTTCAATTTCTACGTCAAAGTGGGTGGGGTTAACCGTCTAAAGGGTATAAGTGTCCATATCTATTGAACCAAGCAAGATAGAATCGAGTTTGTTTTTTCAGATGATAGGTTTTTATGTGTATATTAATCCACAAGCTGGTGCAAGGTTCTATCGTTAACGGTTCAATTTTTACGTCATACTGGGTGGGGTTAACCGACTAAAAGGGATAAGTGTCCATATCTATTGAACCAAGCAAGATAGAATCGATTTTATTTTTTTAGATGGTAGGTTTTTATATGTACATTAATCCACAAGCTGATAAAAGTTTCTATCGTTAACAGTTCAATTTCTACGTCATACTGGGTGGGGTTAACCGACTAAAAGGGATAAGTGTCCATATCTATTGAACCAAGCAAGATAGAATCGAATTTCTTTTTGCAGATGGTAGGTTTTTATGTGTGTATTAATCCACAACCTGATCCAAGGTTCTATCGCTAACGGTTGAATTTCTACGTCATACTGGGTTGGGTTAACCGACTAAACGGGAAAAGTGTCCACATCTATTGAACCAAGTAAGATAGAATCGATTTTGTTTTTGCAGATGATAGGTTTTTATGTGTGTATTAATCCACAAGCTGATGCAAGGTTCTATCGTTAACGGTTCAATTTCTACGTCAAAGTGGGTGGGGTTAACCGACTAAAAGGTATAAGTGTCCATATCTATTGAACCAAGCAAGATAGAATCGATTTTGTTTTTTAAGATGATAGGTTTTTGTATGTATATTAATCCACAAGCTGGTGCAAGGTTCTATCGTTAACGGTTCAATTTCTACGTCATACTGGGTGGGGTTAACCGACTAAACGGGAAAAGTGTCCATATCTATTGAACCAAGCAAGATAGGATCGATTTTGTTTTTGCAGATGATAGGTTTTTATGTGTATATTAATCCACAAACTGATGCAAGGTTCTATCGTTAACGGTTCAATTTCTACGTCAAAGTGGGTGGGGTTAACCGACTAAAGGGTATAAGTGTCCATATCTATTGAACCAAGCAAGATAGAATCGATTTTGTTTTTTCAGATGATAGGTTTTTATGTGTATATTAATCCACAAGCTGGTGCAAGGTTCTATCGTTAACGGTTCAATTTCTACGTCATACTGGGTGGGGTTAACCGACTAAAAGGGATAAGTGTCCATATCTATTGAACCAAGCAAGATAGGATCGAATTTATTTTTGCAGATGGTAGGTTTTTATGTGTGTATTAATCCACAATCTGATCCAAGGTTCTATCGCTAACGGTTCAATTTCTACGTCATACTGGGTGGGGTTAACCGACTAAACGGGAAAAGTGTCCACATCTATTGAACCAAGTAAGATAGAATCGATTTTGTTTTTGCAGATGATAGGTTTTTATGTGTGTATTAATCCACAAGCTGATGCAAGGTTCTATCGTTAACGGTTCAATTTCTACGTCAAAGTGGGTGGGGTTAACCGACTAAAAGGTATAAGTGTCCATATCTATTGAACCAAGCAAGATAGAATCGATTTTGTTTTTTAAGATGATAGGTTTTTGTATGTATATTAATCCACAAGCTGGTGCAAGGTTCTATCGTTAACGGTTCAATTTCTACGTCATACTGGGTGGGGTTAACCGACTAAACGGGAAAAGTGTCCATATCTATTGAACCAAGCAAGATAGAATCAATTTTGTTTTTGCAGATGATAGGTTTTTATGTGTATATTAATCCACAAACTGATGCAAGGTTCTATCGTTAACGGTTCAATTTCTACGTCATACTGGGTGGGGTTAACCGACTAAACGGGAAAAATGTCCATATCTATTGAACCAAGCAAGATAGAATCGATTTTGTTTTTGCAGATGATAGGCTTTTATGTGTATATTAATCCACAAGCTGATGCAAGGTTCTATCGTTAACGGTTCAATTTCTACGTCAAAGTGGGTGGGGTTAACCGACTAAAGGGTATAAGTGTCCATATCTATTGAACCAAGCAAGATAGAATCGATTTTGTTTTTTCAGATGATAGGTTTTTATGTGTGTATTAATCCACAACCTGATCCAAGGTTCTATCGCTAACGGTTCAATTTCTACGTCATACTGGGTGGGGTTAACCGACTAAACGGGAAAAGTGTCCACATCTATTGAACCAAGTAAGATAGAATCGATTTTGTTTTTGCAGATGATAGGTTTTTATGTTTTTATTAATCCACAAGCTGATGCAAGGTTCTATCGCTAACGGTTCAATTTCTACGTCATACTGGGTGGGGTTATCCGACTAAAGGGTATAAGTGTCCATATCTATTGAACCAAGCAAGATAGAATCGATTTTGTTTTTGCAGATGATAAGTTTTTATGTGTATATTAATCCACAAGCTGATGCAAGGTTCCATCGTTAACGGTTCAATTTCTACGTCATACTGGGTGGGGTTAACCGACTAAACGGGAAAAGTGTTCATATCTATTGAACCAAGCAAGATAGAATCGATTTTGTTTTTGCAGATGATAGGTTTTTATGTTTATATTAATCCACAAGCTGATGCAAGGTTCTATCGTTAACGGTTCAATTTCTACGTCATACTGGGTGGGGTTAACCGACTAAACGGGAAAAGTGTCCATATCTATTGAACCAAGCAAGATAGAATCGATTTTGTTTTTGCAGATGATAGGTTTTTATGTTTATATTAATCCACAAGCTGATGCAAGGTTCTATCGTTAACGGTTCAATTTCTACGTCAAAGTGGGTGGGGTTAACCGACTAAAGGGTATAAGTGTCCATATCTATTGAACCAAGCAAGATAGAATCGATTTTGTTTTTGCAGATGATAGGTTTTTATGTTTTTATTAATCCACAAGCTGATGCAAGGTTCTATCGCTAACGGTTCAATTTCTACGTCATACTGGGTGGGGTTATCCGACTAAAGGGTATAAGTGTCCATATCTATTGAATCAAGCAAGATAGAATCGATTTTGTTTTTGCAGATGATAGATTTTATGTTTTTATTAATCCACAAGCTGATGCAAGGTTCTATCGCTAACGGTTCAATTTCTACGTCATACTGGGTGGGGTTAACCGACTAAACGGGAAAAGTGTCCACATCTATTGAACCAAGCAAGATAGAATCGATTTTGTTTTTGCAGATGATAGGTTTTTATGTGTATATTAATCCACAAGCTGATGCAAGGTTCTATCGTTAAAGGTTCAATTTCTACGTCAAAGTGGGTGGGGTTAACCGTCTAAAGGGTATAAGTGTCCATATCTATTGAACCAAGCAAGATAGAATCGAGTTTGTTTTTTCAGATGATAGGTTTTTATGTGTATATTAATCCACAAGCTGGTGCAAGGTTCTATCGTTAACGGTTCAATTTTTACGTCATACTGGGTGGGGTTAACCGACTAAAAGGGATAAGTGTCCATATCTATTGAACCAAGCAAGATAGAATCGATTTTATTTTTTTAGATGGTAGGTTTTTATATGTACATTAATCCACAAGCTGATAAAAGTTTCTATCGTTAACAGTTCAATTTCTACGTCATACTGGGTGGGGTTAACCGACTAAAAGGGATAAGTGTCCATATCTATTGAACCAAGCAAGATAGAATCGAATTTCTTTTTGCAGATGGTAGGTTTTTATGTGTGTATTAATCCACAACCTGATCCAAGGTTCTATCGCTAACGGTTGAATTTCTACGTCATACTGGGTGGGGTTAACCGACTAAACGGGAAAAGTGTCCACATCTATTGAACCAAGTAAGATAGAATCGATTTTGTTTTTGCAGATGATAGGTTTTTATGTGTGTATTAATCCACAAGCTGATGCAAGGTTCTATCGTTAACGGTTCAATTTCTACGTCAAAGTGGGTGGGGTTAACCGACTAAAAGGTATAAGTGTCATATCTATTGAACCAAGCAAGATAGAATCGATTTTGTTTTTTAAGATGATAGGTTTTTGTATGTATATTAATCCACAAGCTGGTGCAAGGTTCTATCGTTAACGGTTCAATTTCTACGTCATACTGGGTGGGGTTAACCGACTAAACGGGAAAAGTGTCCATATCTATTGAACCAAGCAAGATAGAATCGATTTTGTTTTTGCAGATGATAGGTTTTTATGTGTATATTAATCCACAAACTGATGCAAGGTTCTATCGTTAACGGTTCAATTTCTACGTCAAAGTGGGTGGGGTTAACCGACTAAAGGGTATAAGTGTCCATATCTATTGAACCAAGCAAGATAGAATCGATTTTGTTTTTTCAGATGATAGGTTTTTATGTGTATATTAATCCACAAGCTGGTGCAAGGTTCTATCGTTAACGGTTCAATTTCTACGTCATACTGGGTGGGGTTAACCGACTAAAAGGGATAAGTGTCCATATCTATTGAACCAAGCAAGATAGAATCGAATTTATTTTTGCAGATGGTAGGTTTTTATGTGTGTATTAATCCACAACCTGATCCAAGGTTCTATCGTTAACGGTTCAATTTCTACGTCATACTGGGTGGGGTTAACCGACTAAACGGGAAAAATGTCCATATCTATTGAACCAAGCAAGATAGAATCGATTTTGTTTTTGCAGATGATAGGTTTTTATGTGTATATTAATCCACAAGCTGATGCAAGGTTCTATCGTTAACGGTTCAATTTCTACGTCAAATTGGGTGGGGTTAACCGACTAAAGGGTATAAGTGTCCATATCTATTGAACCAAGCAAGATAGAATCGATTTTGTTTTTTCAGATGATAGGTTTTTATGTGTGTATTAATCCACAACCTGATCCAATGTTCTATCGCTAACGGTTCAATTTCTACGTCATACTGGGTGGGGTTAACCGACTAAACGGGAAAAGTGTCCACATCTATTGAACCAAGTAAGATAGAATCGATTTTGTTTTTGCAGATGATAGGTTTTTATGTGTGTATTAATCCACAAGCTGATGCAAGGTTCTATCGTTAACGGTTCAATTTCTACGTCAAAGTGGGTGGGGTTAACCGACTAAAGGGTATAAGTGTCCATATCTATTGAACCAAGCAAGATAGAATCGATTTTGTTTTTGCAGATGATAGGTTTTTATGTTTTTATTAATCCACAAGCTGATGCAAGGTTCTATCGCTAACGGTTCAATTTAACGTCATACTGGGTGGGGTTATCCGACTAAAGGGTATAAGTGTCCATATCTATTGAACCAAGCAAGATAGAATCGATTTTGTTTTTGCAGATGATAAGTTTTTATGTGTATATTAATCCACAAGCTGATGCAAGGTTCTATCGTTAACGGTTCAATTTCTACGTCAAAGTGGGTGGGGTTAACCGACTAAAGGGTATAAGTGTCCATATCTATTGAACCAAGCAAGATAGAATCGATTTTGTTTTTGCAGATGATAGGTTTTTATGTTTATATTAACCCACAAGCTGATGCAAGGTTCTATTGTTAACGGTTCAATTTCTACGTCATACTGGGTGGGGTAAAACCGACTAAACGGGAAAAGTGTCCATATCTATTGAACCAAGTAAGATAGAATCGAATTTATTTTTGCAGATGGTAAGTTTTTATGTGTATATTAATCCACAAGCTGATCAAAGGTTCTATCGTTAACGGTTCAATTTCTACGTCAAAGTGGGTGGGGTTAACCGACTAAAGGGGATAGGTGGCCATATCTATGGAACAAAGCAAGATAGAATCAATTTATTTTTGCAGATGATAGGCTTTTATGTGTGTATTAATCCACAAGCTGATCCAAGGTTCTATCGCTAACGGTTCAATTTCTACGTCATACTGGGTGGGGTTAACCGACTAAAGGGATAAGTGTCCATATCTATTGAACCAAGAAAGATAGAATCGATTTTATTTTTGCAGATGGTAGGTTTTTATGTTTATATTAATCCACAAGCTGATCCAAGGTTCTATCGTTAACGGTTCAATTTCTACGTCATACTGGGTGGGGTTAACCGACTAAACGGGAAAAATGTCCATATCTATTGAACCAAGCAAGATAGAATCGATTTTGTTTTTGCAGATGATAGGTTTTTATGTGTATATTAATCCACAAGCTGATGCAAGGTTCTATCGTTAACGGTTCAATTTCTACGTCAAAGTGGGTGGGGTTAACCGACTAAAGGGTATAAGTGTCCATATCTATTGAACCAAGCAAGATAGAATCGATTTTGTTTTTTCAGATGATAGGTTTTTATGTGTATATTAATCCACAAGCTGATGCAAGGTTCTATCGTTAACGGTTCAATTTCTACGTCAAAGTGGGTGGGGTTAACCGACTAAAGGGTATAAGTGTCCATATCTATTGAACCAAGCAAGATAGAATCGATTTTGTTTTTTAAGATGATAGGTTTTTGTGTGTATATTAATCCACAAGCTGGTGCAAGGTTCCATCGTTAACGGTTCAATTTCTACGTCATACTGGGTGGGGTTAACCGACTAAACGGGAAAAGTGTTCATATCTATTGAACCAAGCAAGATAGAATCGATTTTGTTTTTGCAGATGATAGGTTTTTATGTTTATATTAATCCACAAGCTGATGCAAGGTTCTATCGTTAACGGTTCAATTTCTACGTCATACTGGGTGGGGTTAACCGACTAAACGGGAAAAGTGTCCATATCTATTGAACCAAGCAAGATAGAATCGATTTTGTTTTTGCAGATGATAGGTTTTTATGTTTATATTAATCCACAAGCTGATGCAAGGTTCTATCGTTAACGGTTCAATTTCTACGTCAAAGTGGGTGGGGTTAACCGACTAAAGGGTATAAGTGTCCATATCTATTGAACCAAGCAAGATAGAATCGATTTTGTTTTTGCAGATGATAGGTTTTTATGTTTTTATTAATCCACAAGCTGATGCAAGGTTCTATCGCTAACGGTTCAATTTCTACGTCATACTGGGTGGGGTTATCCGACTAAAGGGTATAAGTGTCCATATCTATTGAACCAAGCAAGATAGAATCGATTTTGTTTTTGCAGATGATAGGTTTTTATGTGTATATTAATCCACAAGCTGATGCAAGGTTCTATCGTTAAAGGTTCAATTTCTACGTCAAAGTGGGTGGGGTTAACCGTCTAAAGGGTATAAGTGTCCATATCTATTGAACCAAGCAAGATAGAATCGATTTTGTTTTTGCAGATGATAGGTTTTTATGTTTATATTAATCCACAAGCTGATGCAAGGTTCTATTGTTAACGGTTCAATTTCTAGGTCATACTGGGTGGGGTTAACCGACTAAATGGGAAAAGGGTCCATATCTATTGAACCAAGCAAGATAGAATCCATTTTGTTTTTGTATATGATAGGTTTTTATGTGTATATTAATCCACAAGCTGATCCAAGGTTCTATCGCTAAGGGTTCAATTTCTACGTCATACTGGGTGGGGTTATCCGACTAAAAGGAATAAGTGTCCATATCTATTGAACCAAGCAAGATAGAATCGATTTTGATTTTGCATATGGTACGTTTTTATGTGTATATTAATCTACAAGCTGATTTAAGGTTCTATCGCTAACCGTTCAATTTCTACGTTATAGTAGGTGGGGTTAACCGACTAAAAGGGATAAGTATACATATCTATTGAATCAAGCAAGATAGAATCGAATTAATTTTTGCAGATGGTAAGTTTTTATGTGTGTATTAATCCACAAGCTGATCCAAGGTTCTATCGCTAACGGTTCAATTTCTACGTCATACTGGGTGGGGTTAACCGACTAAACGGGAAAAGTGTCCACATCTATTGAACCAAGCAAGATAGAATCGATTTTGTTTTTGCAGATGATAGGTTTTTATGTGTATATTAATCCACAAGCTGATGCAAGGTTCTATCGTTAAAGGTTCAATTTCTACGTCAAAGTGGGTGGGGTTAACCGACTAAAGGGTATAAGTGTCCATATCTATTGAACCAAGCAAGATAGAATCGATTTTGTTTTTGCAGATGATAGGTTTTTATGTTTATATTAATCCACAAGCTGATGCAAGGTTCTATCGTTAACGGTTCAATTTCTACGTCAAAGTGGGTGGGGTTAACCGACTAAAGGGTATAAGTGTCCATATCTATTGAACCAAGCAAGATAGAATCGATTTTGTTTTTGCAGATGATAGGTTTTTATGTTTTTATTAATCCACAAGCTGATGCAAGGTTCTATCGCTAACGGTTCAATTTCTACGTCATACCGGGTGGGGTTATCCGACTAAAGGGTATAAGTGTCCATATCTATTGAATCAAGCAAGATAGAATCGATTTTGTTTTTGCAGATGATAGATTTTATGTTTTTATTAATCCACAAGCTGATGCAAGGTTCTATCGCTAACGGTTCAATTTCTACGTCATACTGGGTGGGGTTAACCGACTAAACGGGAAAAGTGTCCACATCTATTGAACCAAGCAAGATAGAATCGATTTTGTTTTTGCAGATGATAGGTTTTTATGTGTATATTAATCCACAAGCTGATGCAAGGTTCTATCGTTAAAGGTTCAATTTCTACGTCAAAGTGGGTGGGGTTAACCGACTAAAGGGTATAAGTGTCCATATCTATTGAACCAAGCAAGATAGAATCGATTTTGTTTTTGCAGATGATAGGTTTTTATGTTTATATTAATCCACAAGCTGATGCAAGGTTCTACCGTTAACGGTTCAATTTCTACGTCAAAGTGGGTGGGGTTAACCGACTAAAGGGTATAAGTGTCCATATCTATTGAACCAAGCAAGATAGAATCGATTTTGTTTTTTAAGATGATAGGTTTTTGTGTGTATATTAATCCACAAGCTGGTGCAAGGTTCTATCGTTAACGGTTCAATTTCTACGTCATACTGGGTGGGGTTAACCGACTAAACGGGAAAAGTGTCCATATATATTGAACCAAGCTAGATAGAATCGATTTTGTTTTTGCAGATGATAGGTTTTTATGTTTATATTAATCCACAAGCTGATGCAAGGTTCTATTGTTAACGGTTCAATTTCTACGTCATACTGGGTGGGGTTAACCGACTAAACGGGAAAAGTGTCCATATCTATTGAACCAAGCAAGACAGAATCGATTTTGTTTTTTCAGATGATAGGTTTTTATGTGTATATTAATCCACAAGCTGATCCAAGGTTCTATCGCTAACGGTTCAATTTCTACGTCATACTGGGTGGGGTTAACCGACTAAACGGGAAAAATGTCCATATCTATTGAACCAAGCAAGATAGAATCGATTTTGTTTTTGCAGGTGATAGGTTTTTATGTGTATATTAATCCACAAGCTGATGCAAGGTTCTATCGTTAACGGTTCAATTTCTACGTCAAAGTGGGTGGGGTTAACCGACTAAAGGGTATAAGTGTCCACATCTATTGAACCAAGCAAGATAGAATCGATTTTGTTTTTTCAGATGATAGGTTTTTATGTGTATATTAATCCACAAGCTGATCCAAGGTTCTATCGTTAACGGTTCAATTTCTACGTCAAAGTGGGTGGGGTTAACCGACTAAAGGGCATAAGTGTCCATATCTATTGAACCAAGCAAGATAGAATCGATTTTGTTTTTTAAGATGATAGGTTTTTGTGTGTATATTAATCCACAAGCTGGTGCAAGGTTCTATCGTTAACGGTTCAATTTCTACGTCATACTGGGTGGGGTTAACCGACTAAACGGGAAAAGTGTCCATATATATTGAACCAAGCTAGATAGAATCGATTTTGTTTTTGCAGATGATAGGTTTTTATGTGTATATTAATCCACAAGCTGATGCAAGGTTCTATCGTTAACGGTTCAATTTCTACGTCAAAGTGGGTGGGGTTAACCGACTAAAGGGTATAAGTGTCCACATCTATTGAACCAAGCAAGATAGAATCGATTTTGATTTTGCATATGGTACGTTTTTATGTGTATATTAATCCACAAGCTGATTTAAGGTTCTATCGCTAACCGTTCAATTTCTACGTTATAGTGGGTGGGGTTAACCGACTAAAAGGGATAAGTATACATATCTATTGAATCAAGCAAGATAGAATCGAATTTATTTTTGCAGATGGTAAGTTTTTGTGTGTATATTAATCCACAAGCTGATCCAAGGTTCTATCGCTAAGGGTTCAATTTCTACGTCAAAGTGGGTGGGTTTAACCGACTAAAGGGGATAGGTGGCCATATCTATGGAACAAAGCAAGATAGAATCGATTTATTTTTGCAGATGATAGGCTTTTATGTGTGTATTAATCCACAAGCTGATCCAAGGTTCTATCGCTAACGGTTCAATTTCTACGTCATACTGGGTGGGGTTAACCGACTAAAAGGAATAAGTGTCCATATCTATTGAACCAAGCAAGATAGAATCGATTTTGATTTTGCATATGGTACGTTTTTATGTGTATATTAATCCACAAGCTGATTTAAGGTTCTATCGCTAACCGTTCAATTTCTACGTTATAGTGGGTGGGGTTAACCGACTAAAAGGGATAAGTATACATATCTATTGAATCAAGCAAGATAGAATCGAATTTATTTTTGCAGATGGTAAGTTTTTGTGTGTATATTAATCCACAAGCTGATCCAAGGTTCTATCGCTAAGGGTTCAATTTCTACGTCATACTGAGTGGGGTTATCCGACTAAAAGGGATAAGTGTCCATATCTATTGAACCAAGCAAGATAGAATTGATTTATTTTTGCAGATTGTAGGTTTTTATGTGTATATTAATCCACAAGCTGATCAGAGGTTCTATCGTTAAGGGTTCAATTTCTACGTCAAAGTGGGTGGGTTTAACCGACTAAAGGGGATAGGTGGCCATATCTATGGAACAAAGCAAGATAGAATCGATTTATTTTTGCAGATGATAGGCTTTTATGTGTGTATTAATCCACAAGCTGATCCAAGGTTCTATCGCTAACGGTTCAATTTCTACGTCATACTGGGTGGGGTTAACCGACTAAAAGGGATAAGTGTCCATATCTATTGAACCAAGAAAGATAGAATCGATTTTATTTTTGCAGATGGTAGGTTTTTATGTTTATATTAATCCACAAGCTGATCCAAGGTTCTATCGCTAACGGTTCAATTTCTACGTCATACTGGGTGGGGTTAACCGACTAAAAGGGATAAGTGTCCATATCTATTGAACCAAGCAAGATAGAATCGATTTTGTTTTTGCAGATGATAGGTTTTTATGTTTATATTAATCCACAAGCTGATGCAAGGTTCTATCGTTAACGGTTCAATTTCTACGTCAAAGTGGGTGGGGTTAACCGACTAAAGGGTATAAGTGTCCATATCTATTGAACCAAGCAAGATAGAATCGATTTTGTTTTTGCAGATGATAGGTTTTTATGTTTTTATTAATCCACAAGCTGATGCAAGGTTCTATCGCTAACGGTTCAATTTCTACGTCATACCGGGTGGGGTTATCCGACTAAAGGGTATAAGTGTCCATATCTATTGAATCAAGCAAGATAGAATCGATTTTATTTTTGCAGATGGTAGGTTTTTATGTGTGTATTAATCCACAAGCTGATCCAAGGTTCTATCGCTAACGGTTCAATTTCTACGTCATACTGAGTGGGGTTATCCGACTAAAAGGGATAAGTGTCCATATCTATTGAATCAAGCAAGATAGAATCGATTTTATTTTTGCAGATGGTAGGTTTTTATGTGTGTATTAATCCACAAGCTGATCCAAGGTTCTATCGTTAAGGGTTCAATTTCTACGTCAAAGTGGGTGGGTTTAACCGACTAAAGGGGATAGGTGGCCATATCTATGGAACAAAGCAAGATAGAATCGATTTATTTTTGCAGATGATAGGCTTTTATGTGTGTATTAATCCACAAGCTGATCCAAGGTTCTATCGCTAACGGTTCAATTTCTACGTCATACTGGGTGGGGTTAACCGACTAAAAGGGATAAGTGTCCATATCTATTGAACCAAGCAAGATAGAATTGATTTATTTTTGCAGATTGTAGGTTTTTATGTGTATATTAATCCACAAGCTGATCAGAGGTTCTATCGTTAAGGGTTCAATTTCTACGTCAAAGTGGGTGGGTTTAACCGACTAAAGGGGATAGGTGGCCATATCTATGGAACAAAGCAAGATAGAATCGATTTATTTTTGCAGATGATAGGCTTTTATGTGTGTATTAATCCACAAGCTGATCCAAGGTTCTATCGCTAACGGTTCAATTTCTACGTCATACTGAGTGGGGTTATCCGACTAAAAGGGATAAGTGTCCATATCTATTGAACCAAGAAAGATAGAATCGATTTTATTTTTGCAGATGGTAGGTTTTTATGTGTATATTAATCCACAAGCTGATCAGAGGTTCTATCGTTAAGGGTTCAATTTCTACGTCAAAGTGGGTGGGTTTAACCGACTAAAGGGGATAGGTGGCCATATCTATGGAACAAAGCAAGATAGAATCAATTTATTTTTGCAGATGATAGGCTTTTATGTGTGTATTAATCCACAAGCTGATCCAAGGTTCTATCGCTAACGGTTCAATTTCTACGTCATACTGGGTGGGGTTAACCGACTAAAGGGATAAGTGTCCATATCTATTGAACCAAGAAAGATAGAATCGATTTTATTTTTGCAGATGGTAGGTTTTTATGTGTATATTAATCCACAAGCTGATCAGAGGTTCTATCGTTAAGGGTTCAATTTCTACGTCAAAGTGGGTGGGTTTAACCGACTAAAGGGGATAGGTGGCCATATCTATGGAACAAAGCAAGATAGAATCGATTTATTTTTGCAGATGATAGGCTTTTATGTGTGTATTAATCCACAAGCTGATCCAAGGTTCTATCGCTAACGGTTCAATTTCTACGTCATACTGGGTGGGGTTAACCGACTAAAAGGGATAAGTGTCCATATCTATTGAACCAAGAAAGATAGAATCGATTTTATTTTTGCAGATGGTAGGTTTTTATGTGTATATTAATCCACAAGCTGATCAGAGGTTCTATCGTTAAGGGTTCAATTTCTACGTCAAAGTGGGTGGGTTTAACCGACTAAAGGGGATAGGTGGCCATATCTATGGAACAAAGCAAGATAGAATCAATTTATTTTTGCAGATGATAGGCTTTTATGTGTGTATTAATCCACAAGCTGATCCAAGGTTCTATCGCTAACGGTTCAATTTCTACGTCATACTGGGTGGGGTTAACCGACTAAAGGGATAAGTGTCCATATCTATTGAACCAAGAAAGATAGAATCGATTTTATTTTTGCAGATGGTAGGTTTTTATGTTTATATTAATCCACAAGCTGATGCAAGGTTCTATCGCTAACCGTTCAATTTCTACGTTATAGTGGGTGGGGTTAACCGACTAAACGAGAAAAGTGTCCATATCTATTGAATCAAGCAAGATAGAATCGATTTTGTTTTTGCACATGATAGGTTTTTATCTGTATATTAATCCACAAGCTGATGCAAGGTTCTATCGTTAACGGTTCCATTTCTACGTCATACTGGGTGGGGTTAACCGACTAAACGGGAAAAGTGTCCACATCTATTGAACCAAGCAAGATAGAATCGATTTTGTTTTTGCAGATGATAGGTTTTTATGTTTATATTAATCCACAAGCTGATCCAAGGTTCTATCGTTAACGGTTCAATTTCTACGTCATACTGGGTGGGGTTAACCGACTAAACGGGAAAAATGTCCATATCTATTGAACCAAGCAAGATAGAATCGATTTTGTTTTTGCAGATGATAGGTTTTTATGTGTATATTAATCCACAAACTGATGCAAGGTTCTATCGTTAACGGTTCAATTTCTACGTCAAAGTGGGTGGGGTTAACCGACTAAAGGGTATAAGTGTCCATATCTATTGAACCAAGCAAGATAGAATCGATTTTGTTTTTGCAGATGATAGGTTTTTATGTTTATATTAATCCACAAGCTGATGCAAGGTTCTATTGTTAACGGTTCAATTTCTACGTCATACTGGGTGGGGTAAAACCGACTAAACGGGAAAAGTGTCCATATCTATTGAACCAAGTAAGATAGAATCGAATTTATTTTTGCAGATGGTAAGTTTTTATGTGTATATTAATCCACAAGCTGATCAAAGGTTCTATCGTTAACGGTTCAATTTCTACGTCAAAGTGGGTGGGGTTAACCGACTAAAGGGGATAGGTGGCCATATCTATGGAACAAAGCAAGATAGAATCGATTTATTTTTGCAGATGATAGGCTTTTATGTGTGTATTAATCCACAAGCTGATCCAAGGTTCTATCGCTAACGGTTCAATTTCTACGTCATACTGGGTGGGGTTAACCGACTAAAGGGATAAGTGTCCATATCTATTGAACCAAGAAAGATAGAATCGATTTTATTTTTGCAGATGGTAGGTTTTTATGTTTATATTAATCCACAAGCTGATCCAAGGTTCTATCGTTAACGGTTCAATTTCTACGTCATACTGGGTGGGGTTAACCGACTAAACGGGAAAAATGTCCATATCTATTGAACCAAGCAAGATAGAATCGATTTTGTTTTTGCAGATGATAGGTTTTTATGTGTATATTAATCCACAAGCTGATGCAAGGTTCTATCGTTAACGGTTCAATTTCTACGTCAAAGTGGGTGGGGTTAACCGACTAAAGGGTATAAGTGTCCATATCTATTGAACCAAGCAAGATAGAATCGATTTTGTTTTTTCAGATGATAGGTTTTTATGTGTATATTAATCCACAAGCTGATGCAAGGTTCTATCGTTAACGGTTCAATTTCTACGTCAAAGTGGGTGGGGTTAACCGACTAAAGGGTATAAGTGTCCATATCTATTGAACCAAGCAAGATAGAATCGATTTTGTTTTTTAAGATGATAGGTTTTTGTGTGTATATTAATCCACAAGCTGGTGCAAGGTTCCATCGTTAACGGTTCAATTTCTACGTCATACTGGGTGGGGTTAACCGACTAAACGGGAAAAGTGTTCATATCTATTGAACCAAGCAAGATAGAATCGATTTTGTTTTTGCAGATGATAGGTTTTTATGTTTATATTAATCCACAAGCTGATGCAAGGTTCTATCGTTAACGGTTCAATTTCTACGTCATACTGGGTGGGGTTAACCGACTAAACGGGAAAAGTGTCCATATCTATTGAACCAAGCAAGATAGAATCGATTTTGTTTTTGCAGATGATAGGTTTTTATGTTTATATTAATCCACAAGCTGATGCAAGGTTCTATCGTTAACGGTTCAATTTCTACGTCAAAGTGGGTGGGGTTAACCGACTAAAGGGTATAAGTGTCCATATCTATTGAACCAAGCAAGATAGAATCGATTTTGTTTTTGCAGATGATAGGTTTTTATGTTTTTATTAATCCACAAGCTGATGCAAGGTTCTATCGCTAACGGTTCAATTTCTACGTCATACTGGGTGGGGTTATCCGACTAAAGGGTATAAGTGTCCATATCTATTGAATCAAACAAGATAGAATCGATTTTGTTTTTGCAGATGATAGGTTTTATGTTTTTATTAATCCACAAGCTGATGCAAGGTTCTATCGCTAACGGTTCAATTTCTACGTCATACTGGGTGGGGTTAACCGACTAAACGGGAAAAGTGTCCACATCTATTGAACCAAGCAAGATAGAATCGATTTTGTTTTTGCAGATGATAGGTTTTTATGTGTATATTAATCCACAAGCTGATGCAAGGTTCTATCGTTAACGGTTCAATTTCTACGTCAAAGTGGGTGGGGTTAACCGTGTAAAGGGTATAAGTGTCCATATCTATTGAACCAAGCAAGATAGAATCGAGTTTGTTTTTTCAGATGATAGGTTTTTATGTGTATATTAATCCACAAGCTGGTGCAAGGTTCTATCGTTAACGGTTCAATTTTTACGTCATACTGGGTGGGGTTAACCGACTAAAAGGGATAAGTGTCCATATCTATTGAACCAAGCAAGATAGAATCGATTTTATTTTTTTAGATGGTAGGTTTTTATATGTACATTAATCCACAAGCTGATAAAAGTTTCTATCGTTAACAGTTCAATTTCTACGTCATACTGGGTGGGGTTAACCGACTAAAAGGGATAAGTGTCCATATCTATTGAACCAAGCAAGATAGAATCGAATTTCTTTTTGCAGATGGTAGGTTTTTATGTGTGTATTAATCTACAACCTGATCCAAGGTTCTATCGCTAACGGTTGAATTTCTACGTCATACTGGGTTGGGTTAACCGACTAAACGGGAAAAGTGTCCACATCTATTGAACCAAGTAAGATAGAATCGATTTTGTTTTTGCAGATGATAGGTTTTTATGTGTGTATTAATCCACAAGCTGATGCAAGGTTCTATCGTTAACGGTTCAATTTCTACGTCAAAGTGGGTGGGGTTAACCGACTAAAAGGTATAAGTGTCCATATCTATTGAACCAAGCAAGATAGAATCGATTTTGTTTTTTAAGATGATAGGTTTTTGTATGTATATTAATCCACAAGCTGGTGCAAGGTTCTATCGTTAACGGTTCAATTTCTACGTCATACTGGGTGGGGTTAACCGACTAAACGGGAAAAGTGTCCATATCTATTGAACCAAGCAAGATAGAATCGATTTTGTTTTTGCAGATGATAGGTTTTTATGTGTATATTAATCCACAAACTGATGCAAGGTTCTATCGTTAACGGTTCAATTTCTACGTCAAAGTGGGTGGGGTTAACCGACTAAAGGGTATAAGTGTCCATATCTATTGAACCAAGCAAGATAGAATCGATTTTGTTTTTTCAGATGATAGGTTTTTATGTGTATATTAATCCACAAGCTGGTGCAAGGTTCTATCGTTAACGGTTCAATTTCTACGTCATACTGGGTGGGGTTAACCGACTAAAAGGGATAAGTGTCCATATCTATTGAACCAAGCAAGATAGGATCGAATTTATTTTTGCAGATGGTAGGTTTTTATGTGTGTATTAATCCACAATCTGATCCAAGGTTCTATCGCTAACGGTTCAATTTCTACGTCATACTGGGTGGGGTTAACCGACTAAACGGGAAAAGTGTCCACATCTATTGAACCAAGTAAGATAGAATCGATTTTGTTTTTGCAGATGATAGGTTTTTTATGTGTGTATTAATCCACAAGCTGATGCAAGGTTCTATCGTTAACGGTTCAATTTCTACGTCAAAGTGGGTGGGGTTAACCGACTAAAAGGTATAAGTGTCCATATCTATTGAACCAAGCAAGATAGAATCGATTTTGTTTTTTAAGATGATAGGTTTTTGTATGTATATTAATCCACAAGCTGGTGCAAGGTTCTATCGTTAACGGTTCAATTTCTACGTCATACTGGGTGGGGTTAACCGACTAAACGGGAAAAGTGTCCATATCTATTGAACCAAGCAAGATAGAATCAATTTTGTTTTTGCAGATGATAGGTTTTTATGTGTATATTAATCCACAAACTGATGCAAGGTTCTATCGTTAACGGTTCAATTTCTACGTCATACTGGGTGGGGTTAACCGACTAAACGGGAAAAATGTCCATATCTATTGAACCAAGCAAGATAGAATCGATTTTGTTTTTGCAGATGATAGGCTTTTATGTGTATATTAATCCACAAGCTGATGCAAGGTTCTATCGTTAACGGTTCAATTTCTACGTCAAAGTGGGTGGGGTTAACCGACTAAAGGGTATAAGTGTCCATATCTATTGAACCAAGCAAGATAGAATCGATTTTGTTTTTTCAGATGATAGGTTTTTATGTGTGTATTAATCCACAACCTGATCCAAGGTTCTATCGCTAACGGTTCAATTTCTACGTCATACTGGGTGGGGTTAACCGACTAAACGGGAAAAGTGTCCACATCTATTGAACCAAGTAAGATAGAATCGATTTTGTTTTTGCAGATGATAGGTTTTTATGTTTTTATTAATCCACAAGCTGATGCAAGGTTCTATCGCTAACGGTTCAATTTCTACGTCATACTGGGTGGGGTTATCCGACTAAAGGGTATAAGTGTCCATATCTATTGAACCAAGCAAGATAGAATCGATTTTGTTTTTGCAGATGATAAGTTT